>NW_016157123.1:350354-386779 GCF_001687245.7 Rhagoletis zephyria | reverse complement strand
TTTTTTTTTTTTAAGTTTTAATTTATGCACCTATTTTCAAATGATGAAAACTTTATGCCAATTTATTAGCGACCAGAAATGTATATCAAGTTTTTTAAATATCCAAATTTCTGCCGTTATTTAAATCACCCAATATTTATGTCCAAGTTTTAAGTGATCCAAAAATTTATCAGGCAGTTTCTGCAATTCACTTCCGAGCGAATTTAAGCACCACTCACCCCAATTTTAATTTAACCCAAAATTTGTGTCTACTTTTTTGAGTGACAAAAACTTTATGGCCAATCTTTAAGGGACGAAAAACTTTACTCAAAATTTAGGTTTAGTTTTGAAGTGACCAAAACTTTTTGTTCAATTTTTAAATTATCAAAAATGTATGTCCTGTTTTTAAATGAACCAAACTTCAAGTCCAATTTTTAAATGACCAAACGTAAGCCCTATGCATAAAATTTATGTCAAATTGTTAAGTTATCCAAAATATATGTCCAGTTTTTCAATAAACCAAAACTCATATCCACATTTTAAATGACCAAAACGGTACATGTGTATGGTTTTTAAACCATCCAAAATGTATGTCTAGTATATAAGCGTTAAAAATGTATGCATTGGCACTTTTTAAATTACCAAAAAAAAAATTCAGTACTAAAACTTCCAAAAATGGATGTTCAACTATTTTGTCAACATCATTACGGAAAAGATTTTTACTTTATTATTATTATCAGAAAGGTAGTCTCTCACAGTCCCATACTAATTCGGGTTGGAAATCAACAAATAGATGGTGTACTTCGATCCTAACTATTCTCGCTGGTTTCTTCCAATATTTGGCTTATGGGAAATATCTGTTCTATGGTGGATTTGCCTAGTCTAAGGCCACATTGATAAGATCTAATTAAATCGTTGATCGTGGACTTCGCGCGGGAGTTTTAACATTGCCGCAATTCTGTGAAAACGGGGCAGAGCTCACTTAACCTACCGTTAAGCATGCGCTCACCGCCGATCACTGCAATCGATGAGTGGGCTCGCAAGGCTCTCCTTAAATGCCCTCGTGCACACATCGCAATCAAAACAAAAAGTTGAGCTGTTAACAGCAAGCTTATCTCTGGCGCCAATTCAGAGAATAAAAAGCTGATACGCCCTTACACTCCCAGGGTTATAGAGCACTGATAGGCACCGCCTTGCTTAAACTTCACATACATTTTGTATAGGCGCGTATAGAGTAGAAGCTCTCTCTGCGCATCACTGTTATAGAGCAAGAGGAAGAGCTACGCGTTAGGTTTGTGTTCCTCTGCCTTCATTTAACTTCACACATAACTTGCAAGGTCTTTTTGCATAACAGATTCAACTAGGACAGTGGAAGACCCAAACCACGGAAGGATAGCCGCACTTGATGAAGGCTCCAAGTGTGACCATTGCGTCGAAGCAGGAGTCCAGGGCATACAACCCAAATTGCTTATTTCCACTTGCATGGCGCGAATTAGTATCTACTAACTACCTTTCAGTCCGAGGTGGATGTCGGTGAAATATGTCTCACACAGTATACATATAATATTATTGGCGACCAGCACACTCGATAGCACAGCGGGGCTACTCGCATTGACAGCACGCGAGTTTATCTCACCACATTCAGCAACCGGGTTTACCTCATTTGGTTATGGGGTCACAGGGGAGTCAGAGCATTTTAGCAGTCTATCATGGAGCTCCGTCTGGATGAAAACGGGCACTAGGCAAGCGCAGAAGACAGCAGAGAGGCTAAATTCTTTAGTCCAAAAATATCAACACGGAGAACCGAAACACTCCTTCACCTTCGTAGACACGAAGTAAGAATTGTTGCAAGCTTTCTAACTGGCCACTGCAGGGTAAATGAACACTTGTCAAACCTAGGAGAGGTTGACTCTGACCAATGCACGTTGTGTCACGAAGAACAGAAAACAGAAGAGCACAGAAGGCCCACTGTGAAGCCCTTGCTAGGCCCAGTCATCATACCTAGATGCACATGGCTATGGTCAAGTGATCTCGCGAGCTTTATTAATAAAACGTGGATCAAAGTAGACCTGTAACCAAATAGAGGTCTAGTAAGCAGACAGTCGGTTCGGTCGCCAGGGAATACTTTGACGCAGTGGACGAAACTGCAAACTTAACCGAATCTCGCTCACCGAACAGGGACAGGATACCTTCCGACATCGCCTGAGCATCATCTCTTTAGCGAGGTCCAATCAGTTTTTTGGTGGGATGCAACTGACATGAGCACCCCAACAGGCTCTTGCTCGAGGAGCAACCCTTGCTCAGGCACGCCAAAAGGAATCTATTCGAATATATGGGACAGACGTACTTCAACTAACCGACGACGCACCGACGAGTAATTCATAGAGCCGGGCACCATATACCATGACTCTCAACCTATGAATGCCGCGATCGGAGCTAAATCTCCTTCTATCGCAGACACTGAGCTTCGACTGCCACGAGAAGTCCGCATTACTATGGCCCAATTTCGGTCAGGATATTTTCTGCCGTCTAAACGGCTACTTGTCCAGTCTCAACCCCGATATCCCCAAAGAGTGTCCGGCACACCCCTTATGACACCAACTACCTCTTCAAGTTGAGCTTGACGACAACGATTGTTGTACACACCGACCTAGGCGGGGCTTGGTAGTGCCAACAACAACAACAACAACAGCCCCTAGATACTGACTGATGTAGTTCTGCTTGTGCTGCAGAGGCAGCACGTTCTGGTATCGATTGCCCACGAGAACATTACAGTCTCAAATATTTTGCAAAGTTCCAGAAACCATGCGTTCAAAACACCTGCCAAACGAGACGAGCCAGCCACACAGTGGCCATTAAACCAACCAGTCACATGCAAACCATAAAATATCAAAGAAAACCGTCGTCGCATCAACCATAAGCCCACCCACAAATCACTGCCACTAACGAATGCCGCCGCCGCTGTTCAATGCTACCTACCCACACACACAATCACTCCGGCCAGAGTAGATAATAAAAAGCAGACCGACCCGTGTGGACAGACAGACAGACAAGCTCCAACATACACGCGCTTCTCTTTTGGCCACTTCATTAATTTAACTGTTGACCGGCCAATGAAGCAGTTATTGTTGTTGCTGCTTTTGGCTTTGCTGCTGTCGCTACCTTGAGAGTTTCGGCCAGCAGCACTGGATGACTACAATTCGAGTTGTGGCCACTGTGGTCGCAATGCCACTTTGTTGTGGCGCTCCAATGCAGTTGCCACAGCTTTAACTGTATGGCTTTCGTGGTTTCAACATTTGCTACCTAGTACGAATGTCTGTCTGCTTGTATCTAGTTGGCATTATTGCATTTCGGTTTATTTAATTTTATTCTAGAGTAAACACTGGTTGTTTTTTGTGTTGTTTGCATTGCCAACGCAATACGATTCGATTATAGCAATGCTATAGCTGGTTGTTGGCTTATATTGTAGTAATCTTGTTATGTTGTTGTTGTTGTTGTTGTTGGTGTCGTAACCACAGCAGCCGCGTGTTGCCTTTGAAATGGTCAGCTAAACGCAAGCCAACTGCTGTCCACATCGACGGACTGGGTAGCTCGATTGTGAATGTGCATGTTTATTTTACCTGAGATCGCCGTCCCAGCACATCTCGTAAAGCGCGCACAATCCCAAAATATACGACAGTGCATACACTCAGTTATGTGTATTTAAGTATACATACATACATATTTACGCGTACAATCTACGTACATCCATACATCCATGAATACGTTCACCGTCACTTGCATCTCTCACGCCCCGCTTTATGGGCATTCATGCTGTGCAGGCAGGCTAAGCCAAATCAGGCATTCAATCCGGCTTCAGACGGACGGGCGATTGCCAGCAAGCCAGCCAGCCAGCCGCTCATCATTCACCCGACGCCATTTTAATCCAATGACTTATTACCCCAGCCAACCAACTAATGCTATAAAAGCCAACAGTAACAACAATATATGTACATACATATATACATACACACACACACGCGGTAATAATAAAACAAAAACAACAAACACCGATTACAATAAGCAACACAAATCAAGAATTTGTTCAGCAATAAAAACAGCTAATACGAGTTTTTATTTAAAACAACAAAAGAAACAAAAAAAACGATTGAAATTGTCGGGGCCCGGCCGTTGGACCATCACACGTAATCGGTTATTTTTGGATTTGAATGTTCGAGTGTGTCAACCGAATAGACATTGCGACGTATTGAAAGATTGCCAATAACAGCGGCAATACAAAACGAAAGCAACTGAATATTTGTATGTATGAATGTACGAACAAATGTGTATATTTATCTATATAAACAATAAAGACATCTGGATGTTACTTTAGGCTTACGTCTACCAATTGGCATTCAAAAGAGTATAAAAAGTTTAACTTGGCTGAGAATAGCTGGCAGCTAAATCCGGTTAATAAATTTCTAGCCGTTGGGGGATAAGATTGAATACTTTCACATACGTATGCATGTAGATAAATCGCGTTTTGATATCGGAGGATATTGTCCGTAACTCAAATAATAAGTTTTTGCTACTACGGTAACAACCTTGCCAAACTTCGTGTGCGTCAGTGTAATGTGAAGTGTATTCAGTTTTTCTTCTTCTTGTTTGGCGCTGAAACCAATTTAACCTATTTGGATCGAATAGAATAAAGCACGCCAGTCGTTTCTACTCTGTGGCAGCTGACGCCAATTGGTAATGCCAAGTAAAGCCAAGCCCTTCCCTACCTACCCAATAATTTCACTGTAGAGCATGGATGGAAAATCAAATCTTCAAATTGTACTTAATTTAAGGAAAAAATTGTACCTCAAAGCTGACGAATGTATCTACCTAAAAAATTAGTATGAATGTTTATTTTTGTAATATATTTCACATCACGTCAAATCTGTATAACAATACGAAAATACGACGGGTATCTTTCCTGCCGGATTTTGTGATTCACCTTCTCTAATATGTATGTCGAGCCCTATTCAAACTCGAAGAACTTTTCGAGGCCAAACAAAGTTTTAGACAAGGGGCCCTTCTTGGCTGCAAGAAGATCACTCAAAATGGCCCACTCAATAAGGGGACTGCCATACAATTGTAGAGGCCGATATTCTCAATAGGTTTTCTGATCTCTTCAGATCTTTGAGAGTTCTATCATATGTAATGAGGTTCTCCCAAAGAACTTTTTCAAATACCAAAGCTTCATTTGAAGTGAAATCTTGCGCAATTTCAGCTGATGAAATTGAAGCAATGGCTCAACGCTTAGTACTGATTTGTCAGAAGTTACATTATTGTGGGGAGTATTCAACATTAACGTCAGGAAAGTCAGTAGGTTCAAAAAGTGAAGTACTGCACCTTACCCCATTCATCGATAAACATGGTATAATGTGGAAAAGTGATCGCCTAGGAGCATCTCGTGATCTCGCCAATAACCAGCGTCACCCAATTATCCTGCCATATAACCGCCACTTGTCTCATCTGATAGTCCAGTTTATCTATTCTGATTCGAACACAGTACTGGATACCTAGGGTCAAGAACATGGTTAGGCTCACGATTCATAATTGCGAGGTCTGCACGATTTATCGAAAATGTACGCAAATACAGCTAATGGGAGCTCTTTCCAAAGAAAGAAAAAACATTTTTACGAAAGTTTACAAACTCATGAGTCGACTTTGCTGGACCTTTTGACATAAAAAGTTACAGTGGGCAAGGTTGTAGTATGTCCAAGGTTTGTGTGTTTCGCAACTGAGGCGATATATTTGGAGCCACCTTTGACCATAGTACTCAATTTTTCTTAGCAGCATTTGCCAGGTTTGTTTAAAGTAGGGCATGGCCAAAAAAACATCTACTCCAACAATGCTACCAACTATTTGCTCGCCCACACTCTCTATGTATGTACTTCGGTCTCTTCGAATGTTGACTAGCCTTTTCAGCCCGTATGACCGGGTTTTCATGGGCGAGAAGGAGAGGAAAGTAGTAGTTTTCCTTCGCAATTTCAGATGCTGAAAAATGCGGTATGACTTTGGTCTAACCGTCTGAAAAGAGTAGTGTGTTGAGGCTCATTAGTTCCATTTGAAAATGTGTTTTCACTTATTTCACTTTTAATGCAATTACATTTGAACCTCTCGAGTTTCCGGCCATTATTAGCTTTACAATCAAAAAAAAAAAGGATCTTTCGATCCTTTACTAAACCTTAATAAAGAAAAATGAGAAGAGGCTTTAGCAGAGAATGAGGAAAATTCAAGTTACCTCATAGCAACAAACAAAGGGAGCACGACGCTGTTGACAGAAGTACTTCGAAGCTACATATACATGACTTTGTTTACTTGAAAGCCAGCATATACCAGTCACAGATCGAATGAAGCATAATTCTTGCCCGCCGATGCTAAGTTACGCTTAGCAGGGTCTTCTGAACAAATAGAAATCAACATTATCAAACCTCTGATCGTTCTTGCCTGCTCTTATGGCAAAGCAACGTTGACGATGCCTGAATAAGAAGAGATGTGTCCGAAGGCATTCCAGAGAACAAATCTGGACAAGGTTCGTGGCCCTTGGGGTTATGCTATCCAAGCCCGGATGGATTCGTCTGCACTAGGTTGGTATAATTAAGAGGAGGGAAAAAAATGCCAGGAAAATTTACTTGACTAATGCCAAATATGTACCGAAAATGCTATATATCCTACAGTGAAAAATTATCAATTG
This sequence comes from Rhagoletis zephyria, assembly GCF_001687245.7. Lineage (NCBI taxonomy): Eukaryota > Metazoa > Arthropoda > Insecta > Diptera > Tephritidae > Rhagoletis > Rhagoletis zephyria. The sequence continues at coordinate 380,076 of NW_016157123.1, read as the reverse complement.
TTAGAAATAATAACTTGTTGTTAGCTTTTTGGCGGGATTTCGATAAATACCTCACTTTTAATTAGCTATAACAAAACCAACTTAAAGTGAGTTGTAAAGTCGTGCAGGAGCCATGCAAACGAAATCGGGAGTTGGTTTTCTTAACAAGTTTCTATTTAAACATGCTCATACAAAAACTACTTTGAATACATTTTTTTCTGCACTTCACAAATTCTTTTTCGAATTCAGGACAAACAAAATGAAGTTCGATATTTTATATTATCACTTTGATGTTATGTCTGACGGTATTCCAATATAGGACCACCAACTACAGAATATGTAAACAAATAAAGAAAGGTACAATTGTACCTGCTTTGCCATCACTGCTGCAAAGGCGACTTTTCTCAGCCTCTGCTACCACCAGCAGGTTTTACGTCCAATCCTTCCAGGGCTGAAGCGTTTGTATTCACACGTATGGCATGGCCCATCCAGCGGAGCCGTTGAATATTAATGCGCCGCATTGCGTACATACAGTGACGAGCAAAACTGTAACATGGAGTAACACTTTTTATTTCAGCTGTCGCTATCTTTCCAAGTTCTAACGACATTCATACGGTTGTTGTATATTTTTATTGGTACATCTTTGCTTCCTATGTCATAACGATTTGAAGTCAATTCAACAACATTTACAAAACCAGCAGACAAAAATGTAAATTAAGGCAAATGTTACAGTTTTGCACTCATATATTTTTAATAACTTTTTGACAATTTTCACAAAAAAAAAGAATTATTAACACAATGTTCAGTATGCTTTTGCTTTATTTAGTTCCTGGTTGCAATTTGGCATACCTAATGTGTATGTCTGTAAAAATTCTGGAGGTATAGCCTCCCATATATCCTTGGTGTGCTTTCACCGCTCATGTACTCCATTGGACGGACTTGGATACTTAGTAAGATGCGCTTTTAGTTGATTTCGCAAATTCTCGATGAGATTCATGTCCTCGGATTGTGGAGGTCATTTCAAATTAGCAAATTTCTGCTTTTGTTCCAGTCTTTGCGAACATGTGCAGTGTGTTTTGGTTGCTTTTTCAGCAGAAACTCTAATTTTTTCGACTACATCTTGCAAATTTTGTTAAAATATGAACAGATACTGTTCCTTACGCATAATGCGTACAAACGGATCAACAACATTTTTGAAATACAACCCCAAACTATTATTGACCGACCACTGTGATTCACAGTTTGCCTTACATGATGCGCTTAGGCTTAATTTGGGCCTTTGATCCAATACCATGCCCGGCCATCTGATTGAAAGCTATTAATTTAGTCTTGTCAGACCAAATAACCCTCAATTAAATCTTAAAAATGTGTTTTTTATTGCATTCTGTAAGGCCTAACATATCCCAATAGGCAACGGTCCGGTTTTCGTGCGATGCAGCAAAACGCTGCCACACTCGCACATGTATTTTGATCAAATTTGCTTTTTTCTTCTTTTATGATCCATTTTGCTCAATTTGGCAATTTTTCGCCTCACTATCTACTGATTTGCATTCAATTTTAATACCTTAAGCGCTTCTGTAGTAGTGCCTGCAGCGCTACTTGCTACTAAGTTCACAAGATATCGGACTGTAATATATTTTGACAGACTTTCTTTGTCCTTAGTAACACTTTAGGCTATATTTTTTCTCAGTCTTAACATTTTCATGTGGCAAACTCCACAATTTTTTGCCACTTTCCCTGCGGTCCCGCCTTTTCGCAGTAAATCTATTATTTACATTTATGTTTCCTGATTAACCATATTATTTATTGGTGATCACTTCTTGAATAAATTACAATACAGAAAAAAGTCATCTGACTTCCAACTAAGCAAAAGATAACTGTAAAATGCAAAACTGAGAGTGAGTGCAAAACTGTAACATTTGCCTTAACTTACATTTTTGTCTCCAGGTTTTTTTATTGTTGTTGGATTGACCTCAAATCGTTATGAGAGCGGGAGTAGGAGTGTACCAATAAGAATATACAACAAAAGTATGAAAGTCGTTAGAACTATGAAAGATAGCGGTGGCTGAAATAAAAAGTGTTACATCATGTTACAGTTGCTCGTCACTGTACGTATAAAGCTCGTACAGCTTGTCAAGTCATCGCCTGAGGTATCTATTCACCGTCACCAATGCACAAAGGCCCGTGAAGCTTCTGTAGAATTTCTTTTTTGGTTGTTTGTGTTTCCGACAGAGTAGGAGTATGACGTATTGTGGAACGATTTTCCGTCATCCCTTGTCAAATTTGGTTTGGAGACAAACCGGTTTCGGCGTTGGGCCATCTTCAGTGTCATTTTTCGTTCACTATAGAATCTTTCCCTCGAACACTCCAAGGGCCGCCCCATCGTCATGTTATCATGGCCCATGCTTCTTCGCCCTGAGATGGGTTGACTTAAAGAGCGTTGGCGAAAGTACAGGACTTTACTCCTCAATTGCCTACTAAGTCCAAAGTAGTACTTGTTGGAATTCAAGACTGGCATTATTATCAGTGCAAACGAAGTCGTCTATTTTACGTCTCGCTTCCATCTTACGTTCTGTATATCGATCACACGTGTATCGCAGCGTGACCCTGTAGGCAGCTTCTTTTTTATCTGCAGCGGCGTTTCATTCATCATCGTATCTTTCGGGCGCGCTGAAATCCGACAGCTACGACGGCGATACGAGAAATGTACATATTTCTCTGTTCGCATATGTAGGTCAGTTTTTTTAAGAGTGTCCTTTCAGAGCAGGTGTGAGAGAAGAGTGGCGCATTTGCCGGCTGTATGTTGTGATTTCAGCTTTTCGTCAGATTTAACCTTTCTGTAAAAACGAAATCCTAATAGATATACAGCCCAATTCTGAATACTCCCAGGGAGTTTCTTCTCCGGGAATTGCTTTCTCCCGAGAAAGAAATCCTCCAATAATTAACTCCCAGGAAGTAGCATTTTCCCCGAAAATTTGGAAGGAGAAAATTCAAACTTCGCAAGAGCTGTTTGATACTTTTTTGACAGCTCAACTCCGCCATTTAATATAAAAAATCCGCAGGGAATTTTTATTCATGCTAGGAGGAAAGGGAAAAGAGAGAAAACTCCTAGGGAGTTCCTGTTCAGAATCGGCCTGATTATAAATGTGAAAGTTTGTGAGTGAGAGGGAGCGAGAGCGTACGTGTATTAACATACAGAATATTTAAAAAAAATCAAACCAATTAATTAATGAAATAAATGAAATATGACAACAATGTGGGCGTCAAGCGGAAGGTTTTCCAGAACGATTTAGTTCGAAAACCTATTTTAAGGGGTTGCCTGGATATCAGACGAGCGCGGTTTAGAAAAGCTTTATTTCTAAAATATTTGTAAAGGAGCTTCCACCTGTTTAGAAATTCCAAATCAATTTTATAAAGAATTGATATAAATTTTTTTAAATGGTTATGAGACGAGCAAGGTTTTAAGAAAGCTGCATCTATTTCAAAAAAAAAAAAAAATATCCGGGTTGCCACCGGCTAAAGAAATTAAAATCAACTAAATGTGAGAAGTTAAATTAAATCCATTAATGTTTTAAATGTTACAGCTTTTTAGTGAGTATGCTCTTTCTTTGCATAAATTTTAACATACAGGTAGTTTGGATTAACAATGTTTAAAACATATATTTTGAATAAGTTAAACAATAAAGTTACAAAATGGACGGCACACGAATGAGATTTAAAAAAGATTTATTCTGAAACTATATTGAAGTGGCCAAATCTTATTTTTTCATGAGTTAAATAAGGTATATATCAATGTAATGTCAAGTCCGATAAAAAGACCTCGTTTTCAAATTTTTTTTTTTAAAGGGGCTGCCACCTGTTTACGAGTCTGATTACATTTAATCACGTGGATGTCAAAGGAAAGAGGTTGAAAAAAATTTAGTTTGAAAATATTTTGAGGACTGTTGGAACGTGTTTAAACGTTAAATAAAATTTAATTAAATATTACAATATACTAGTGAACCCGCATGGCGCCAAAGCGCCAACATTTATATAAATTTTTTAAACGGGTGAAACCTATTCAAAAACCTATAAAAATATTCCTAATAATTAATTTAACAATTTCTGAGTGATGTGAGGTCTCGCATGATGTTGGTTTTCATGTAACTTCAAAAAATAAAACCTGTGCACATCTATGTAGAATCCCAGTTCTTTAATTTGACTTCTCATTTTGGAAATTCGAAATAACGTTGCAGATGTGATGACCGTCAAAAAAAATATAATAATAGATGGCACCTCTAATTAAAAATATTATCAGCCTATAGTTTCCTTAAAACTCTCTCGTTTGACACTAATATTTCGATAATTCATTTATGTATCTTTCGTATAAGTAAAACAAATTTGAATTTTCAAACAGGTGGCAACCTCTTTAAAGGTATTTTGAGACTAAAATCTTTCGGCTGGCATTGTTATACATATTTCAATTTACTGATGAATTAAGTTGAATTTAGTTTTTTTAAACACGTGGCAACTCTCGTAAATACAGTTTAGAAATAAACTATTTTCAAACCCATTTCGATTGATACCCATCTTTTGACAATCCATTTAACTTATTAAATAATTTGAGCTTAATTTTTTCAACAAAAAAAAAACCAAATGTTCAATTCAAAGATTTCTTAACGCTCGTTCTTTTCATAACCATATTTTAAAATTTCATGTAACTTTTGTATAATTAAACAAAATACCACTTTCAAAACAGGCGGCAACCCTCTTAAAAATTATTTTTCGAACTAAAATTTCCTTAAATATTTTTCGCCTGACATAGCTATAAATATTTCAAATATCTGATGAATTAAGTGGAAATCCATTTTTTAAACACGTGGCAACCCTCCTAAACATAGTTCTTAAATAAAGAATTTTAAACCCATTTCCGTTGATTACCATCGGTTAGTAATTAATTTAACTTATTAAATAATTTTAGTTTAGCTCTTTAAGCTGGGCAACCCTCAAGCACATCAAAAATGTTCTAAATTGTCAAACTAAGTATTTCTTGAAGCTCTTTCATTTGACATCCATCGTTAATATTTCATATAACTTGGGTATAAAATAGTTCAATTAGACTTCTCAAATAGGTGGCAAACCTATTCAAAATATTTCCAAACTACTACCTTCTTAAACCTCTTTTGTATGACACCCATATAGCGATACCTTATTTACTTACCAAATTCCTTTAATTAAAATTTAATTACATTTTTTTTAACATGTGGCAACCCTCCTATACCTAGTTAACTTATAAAGTCTTTTCAAACCCATTTTGATTGACGCCTATATTTAATAATTCATTTAACTTTTTAATTAATTTAAGCTTAATTTCTTAACAGGTGACAACTTTTTTCGAAAAAGTAAAACCTTGAACATCCACATCCTAAGCCCTTTAATTTGGTACCTCACTTTTGAAAATCGAACGTACGGTGCAGATCTTTTATGCTGCACAAAAAATGCCTTCGCGTATTATATATATAGATTATAGACATAGATACCTATTTTAGTTACCCCATTGCCTTAATTCAAATTGAATTTGATTGTTTAAACAGGTGGCAACCCTCCTACACGCAGTTAAGAAATAAAGTATTTTCAAAACTATTGCGATTGGTACCCAAATGGTAAATGTTGGTTTAACTATTTAAATAATTTTAACTTAATTTTTAAACAGGTGGCAGCCCTCTTCAAATACTTTAAAAATATTCTAAACGTTCAAACTAAAGATCTCTTAAGATGCATTCGCTTGACGACCATATTTTTATACTTCATATAAAGTAGACTTTTCAAACAGGTGGCAACCCTCTTCAAAACNTATTTTCAAAACTATTGCGATTGGTACCCAAATGGTAAATGTTGGTATAACTATTTAAATAATTTTAACTTAATTTTTAAACAGGTGGCAGCCCTCTTCAAATACTTTAAAAATATTCTAAACGTTCAAACTAAAGATCTCTTAAGATGCATTCGCTTGACGACCATATTTTTATACTTCATATAAAGTAGACTTTTCAAACAGGTGGCAACCCTCTTCAAAACGTTTACAAACTGCTACGTACTTAAACTTTATCGTGTGGCATCCATAAATATATCTATTACCTAATTCCCTTAATTCAAATTGAATTTGATTTTTTTAGCAGGTGGCAACCTGCATAAAGTTATCTTAAGAAACAAAGATTTTCAAAACTATTTCCATTTATGCCCATTTTGTAATAATTGGTTTAGCTTTTTAAATAATTTGAACTGAAAAGATGTCTCAATATAGCCAAGACCTTAATGGCCGCCTGGCTGTCTAAGAAAATGGCTACATCGTCGCCATGACGGAAACCACTACATTTTAAGAGACGGCACCCTTCAGCTATAGTGAATAAATACTTCTGCCTGGCAGTGGGTAGGTGAATTGCTTTTCGTAATCCCAGGGAATCAGTGTAAATGCCTTCTTCAATTCCGCATTCCATTTATATAATCGGTAGCCAGTATCATCTTAGGTGGCAATTTAGAAATTATAGTGCAATGCCGGATCGTTAGTTCTCCGAGTCTTATAGCCGATAGTGCGAAATATGTGAAGGTATTTTGGAAATAAGTTAGTAACAACATTGAGGGCGTCCCAAAAGACGTTTACAGTAATATTAGGCTGTGCTCGCTTCTTACTCTTATTTTACAATTTACCTTAGGAGACAGTCTGCCTCCCATATACTTCGCTTGTTTAAATAATCGTAGGCTTTGTCCATTATTCTTTGGTAATTCAAAGCTTATTCCTGGACGTAAAGAGCATTCATTCTGTTTTCTCTAAACTCACTCTAAGACCACATTGCTCAGCACATCGGCCTACCTGTGCTAGAATACCCCCGGTTACTAAAATCACTGCATCGTCAGCGTTGGCCACTACTTTTACTCCCCCTCGGTTGAGCTTAAGTAATACTGAGCTGATGATGGTAAGCCATAAAATTGGAGAGACCACTCCACCTTGAATACGGACGTAGTCCTTTGAAATTTACAAAAGCCATGGTATGGTAGCGTCGCCACGGTTTGCAACATGATAGGGATGATAGCGTTTGGCCCCGGGAGAGAAGATCTTCAAAATTTATTATTTTCAGTGATATCATTTAAGCATTTGTTTTCTATTACAATTGAAATCATAACGTTAAACCGAACTTCGCGCACGCAGAGCTGCGGGCAAAAGCTTGTATTCTATAAACCCTTAGAGAATTGTAGATTGTTTGACGAACGAAATTATTAGAAATCGTCCTAATTGTTATAAGAGCACCTACATATGTATGTATGTATACTAGCGCCAAAGGCTGCCAAGGGAACGAGAAAACTAAAGGCAAGAAGAAAATAATGAGAGGACTGCCAACAAAAACTGTTCCTTCCATTTGTTGTCTGCTCCTTTTTCTCCATGCGCCATAGATTATACAGAGATACATACATTCGCTTCGTTCTCGTTTTGCCCATACACCACAACAACCCAAATTCAGGCATAACAACAGAAAACCGTCTGACTTTAGCATCCAACTTTCCGACAGCTCCCTTTCCCCTACATACGTTTTGTGAGTCGAACATCGATGCTAGTCTCAACAGCAGCTCCAAAAATGGAATACAGAAAATTTCAAAGTTTTTCAGCAAAGTGAGCAGACGAAAAGAAGGGGGCGAAGAGGCGAAGACAAAGTTGAAAACGGGAGCAGCAACAGCAGCAACACAACCACTCGTCAGTAGCAGCAGTTAGTAGCAGCAGTGGCGGAGACAGCAGGGACGGAATCAATTTGACAAATGGCGTACAGTTAACGTCGTACAACATCCCGGCATTCATGCTACAAATGGATGGGGATTGGCTTCGGCTGAGATGGGGTAAGGGAGGACAGTTATGCTCGTTTACAAAACTTTGTAAATATGTATATATGTACATACATACATCTAGTAGTAATGTATGCACATCGGATACGTTTGTTGTAATTCAAACTAAGCAAAAGGGCATACATATCAGCTACAAACGAACAGTAGATAGTAACGCTTACGAGAGCTCCCTGCTGTGCTGCTGGGAGGTTGAGCAAGTATGTATGTATGTATGTCAGCCGTGTCGGCATCAAAGCCCTAAGCTCTCATGCAACTCGTCGCAATCAGCTCGTTTAATCGCACTTTGGATTTGTCGAATGAGGCACTTTTACGAGAAAGCGGCATGGGGCGTTTGGATTTGGCATGCAATAAACGCACACACACACACACACACATACCACTTCGTAGGACCATGTTTCATGCGTAGTTACTTGTACTATTTTTTGTGTCGCTTTGAGCAAATCAAATGGCGAAAAGTTTTTCATGTTTGCCACATTCATTTACAGTTAGCTAACTTTTGGCAGCCCCCAAGTGAGTGAGTTGCAATTTGGCTGAACATTTAAGTTTATGGCGGAAATTAAATTCACTTCGTTGTCAGACAAAAATCGTGATGCGATAATTTTATTACACTTTCTGGCCGATTTTTCAAAGCTTTTGCCTCGTCGTTTTTTTTTAAAGCAACGGTTTGGCGAGAATCTGTAAGTGTGGAGACAAAATACATTAGATTTGGAAATGATGCCATTAATCAGTGCTGGTTTTCGAAATGGAGTAGGGAAACATATTTGCTTGGAGCTGTGATTATCTCCTTTGAGATGGGAAAGAGAGATTAAGTAAAAAATTAATCCTAAAAATGGACTAGATAAATTTCTTCTTTTTTGCTGTAGTTTTTTGCTTAGTCAATTGGTAAAAATCAGAATAAATAACCTTGTGAAAATTTGTGTCCTCCTTACATTGCACTACAAATTTAAGAAATTGTTCCCAACTTTGGAACATAACTGTAATTTCCGATAAAACATTTTCTGTCAAATCTCTACATTAAATCGGATATTAAAGAGCTGGAGCTGAAATAGTGCGGGAGATTCCTAAAACCGAGGCCGATCAACTTCACCGGGCGCGAAAACGTTTTAGTCTTGAGCATTAAGTTCCAGGTTAAGAATATCCAACAGTACACAGGGAAAAACGAAAGATAATCGACTCTTGCAGCAAAAAATCGAGGACATCGACAGAAGAAGGCGGTATCTTCCCGACAGGCCTGTAGCGCCACAAAACTCCTGCCTAAAACCAAGAGTAGAAGTGATGCAAGCTTCGGTCGAGGCAGAACTGTCCTCGCTATTCCCTCGAAGTATCAAAAATATCCAGAGAGGTCAGGAGGTCTGGGGCCCGGTCAACTTATTGTGAGGCCGCAAAATACCTTCCGCTCATTGTCGTAATGTGGAGGGCGCGCCCGAGACGGCAGATGGCAACTGCAAAAATTAAACACTGCAAGAGGCATCTGATCCGGGCCGTCATTGCCTCTGGCACTGCCAGCTATGCTCGTGGTTGTGAAGAAACCCTTCTCCCAAGCCAACTAGGATTGGCTAAAGGCTGTGGTGCAAATAATACCTCTCACGGTTGTTACCGTCGCAAGCTGCCTCTGCTGTCCATCGCATCAACTGAACGTGGTTGTGACAGCTTTATGTTAGTAGAAGACACCGATGGTTCAGCCATTACAGGTATCCGTGAATTATAGCACTTGGGGGAGGGGCGTCAAGTTTATTAAGAAGCTAACATACATTTTGTCGGGAGGCGTTTGGCGGCTCTAATGAACCTCTTTGAAACCAAAGTCACCATTTGAGAGGTATTTTCAGCAGACGACGGGAGTTTACTTTAAAAGATTGCGGAATTGATTCAAAATTACCGTAGGAAATTAATTGCGCCGGATACAATGTGTACCGTCGAGATCGCGAATGAGATGTCACACAGAAATAAGTGCGCTCCTAAGAAGTTAAAACCGTATGGTAGTTGGCGACTTCAATGCGCATCACGATCTTTGGCATTCAAGCCTGCCAAATGATCGTAGGGGAACACACTTGGCTGAGCAGATAGGCAATTCAATATTCTACACAATCAACGACGACGCATCCACCAGGATTATGGGCAGCTGCTACAGCTCGCCAGATATAACAATTGACAGCGCTGGTTTGATAAACAGCATATCATGGCAACCTAAGCTGACCTTAGCATCAGACCATCTATCCATAGTCATCTCGATCGATAAACCTGCCGACTTTGTTTCCGCGGAATACCGGACCGATATCAACTGTACCAAAGCTGATTGGAAAGGCTTCGCGGAATTTACTGAAAGCACATTCTCTCGCCTCCCTACACCAACCGATGTTCACGTAGGTGAGCGTAAGTTGCCGGAACTGCTCATACAGCTCGCTTCGATTCAGCTGGATGCATAACGGACCCTCGTCCAAATTTCCCTGCTTAAGCGGCTGTCCTAGCCGATGAGCGTGGCATCCTTCGTCAGGCCGATACCGAAATCCCCGCATCAGGAATTTCAATACGGAGATTTGGCAGCTTGTGAACGTACATAAGCGGAAGAATTGGGAAGAGCATCTGAAGACTTGCAACTTCACCTCTGTTGTTAACCATGAGGTCACTGTCCAATCAGATAAAGCGCAATGACAGAGTCGAAATATCTTTCGGCGACCGCGCCTCGTTGGATCCGTCGCGATGCGCCAGCTATTTTAGCCGGCATTTTACGCTGCATCTTTCGGCGGACAAAGCCTCTAGTTTTCACTTGCGGTGAAATTCAGGTAGGAAAGGGTCCTAAGCCATGGGAACCGACGGAATATACATGTTGATGCTGAAACATTTGGGTCCCGCGGGAGTAGACTATTTAGCCAAGGTTCTCAACCTGTCAATGGCCACTCTCGGCATTCCAGACATCTGGAAGATGGGGAGAGTGGTCCCACTGCCCAAACCGGGGAAACCAGCCAACAAAGGAGAGTTTTATCGCCTGATAATACTCCTATACCCGATATCAAAGATACTGGAGGCATTGTTACTCGCATATTTTGCGAACCACCTGACCCCAGCGAAGCATCAGCATGGTTTCCGTAAAATGCGCAGCACAACTACAGCACATAACGCTATAAACACTCAGATAACACGTGACCTAAACCGCAACCGCACCTGTGAGAGAACTAATCTAGTAGCGTTGGATCTGTCAAAGGCGTTTGATACCGTCAGTCACTCCACGCTTTCTCCCACAGAAACTCAAACGGTGGTCGGCGAATTATCTGAGTGGTCGACACTCGTCAGTAGTGTTTAGAGTCAAATTGAGCAAACCTAGAAAAATAAAACAGGCTGTTCCGCAAGGTGCTGTCCTTTCCCTATTACCATTTGACTATTATATTTCCAAGATCCCTCAACCACCAGAGGGAGTCTCGTTTGTCTCTTACGCTGACGATTGCTCGATAATGGCGTCTGGGATTGGAGTTGATGAGTTGTGCTCAAAAGTAAGCGGTTACCTTTCCGAGCTTTCTCGCTTCTTCACTGCAAGGAGCCTGGCCCTCTCCCCTGTAAAATCCTCAGCTACCCTGTTCAGCACCTGGACTAAGGAAGTCAGACTAAACGTCTGACGTTATTCACGTCGATAAGATAACTTTCGACAGTCAACAGAGTACAGAGCCGCAACAAGGTCTTCAAGTCGCTAGCCGGCAGTACCTGTGGCAATGACAAAGAAACTCCGCTGGCAACATATAAGGCAATTGGCCGGCCAATTCTAAACTACGCAGCCCCAGGGTGGTCGCCGGGGACCAGTAGGACGCAGCGGATGAAGCTGCAGTCGACTCAAAACAAGCACTCCGGACAGCGACCGGATTCCTTCTGATACAGAACATCACCTGCATGACGAGGCGCAAATACTCCCCATAAAGGGGCGCAACACATTGCTCTGCAAGCAATTCTTAGTAGGGAGCAACAGACGTGGTCACCCGAAGAGAAACTTGCTTGCGGAGGAGCCCTCGCTAAGGCACCAACACGAAAACGATTGCGAATACGAGTACGGAGATTAATACGAAGACGAGGACGATGAAAAAAGGGAGATGAATACGAAAACAAGGTGAATGTGAAGACTAATTCGAATGTGAAAAGAGTCCGAAGAAGAATACGAAAACAAATACGGAGATAAATGCGAAGACGAATGCGGCCACGAAGTCGGAGGTGAATACGAAGTAGAATATAAAGCAGAATACGAATACTAATACGGATACATTCCGAAGACAGCGACTAAAACGAAGCTTCGGGACCGTTAAAATATTCGGGACCGTTAAAAAAATATAAAGTCGGCCGAATTTCGGCATTACTTGGCATTCCATGCTTATTTGATATCTTTAAATGAAAATTCCAAAGAAGAATCTATCTCAGCATATGGTACTATATTACAAACATATGTACATATGTATGTGTGTCTGTGCAATTCAAAGGGTCTAATACGTAATCGCAGCTCGTTGAATATCGTTTATAGTCGTGTGATGTTCGTTATACGTCGTTGCGCTCCAATCGTTTCATGCGCTATGTGAATATACGTTCATATGTGCATAAGTAGCTATGTACATATGTATGTAAGGGTGATCCAAAAATACGCAAAGAAATCTCATATTGGAATTTTTCCGCTGCCATTCCCGGAGCTGAACAATATCGAAAATAGGTTAATGTTTAACTGTGCCACCAGGGTTTTGAAGTTTTCCGTATACCTAGTTACCAAGCGTAAAATATCTTTTTTCGCAAATTGTTATAAAATCGTTAAAAATAAACATTTTTCTTCTTTTTTTGAATAAAAACTTGCATCTCCCTTCAGAAGTCTTTAAAAAATAGAATTATGATGCATGTTTAACTAAAAAATTTTACCAAATACTTACGTGGCCCGTCGCGGTTAAATATTAACAAATTTCAAAATTAAAAATACGGGTCTGTATATTTTCGATATTCTTCAGTTCTAGTGCTCGTCCGACACCATCTTGTACTTGATGCCTTTACTCATTCGAATTTTCGAATACTTCATTCTACTTGTACTCAAAAGTACTCTGACGAAAAAGTTTAGCTCAGTGACCGTTNTACATATAAAATCAGCATTGAAAATGCCACGAAAAAGTGAAAAATGTAAATTGTATGAAGTTCGTAGAATATTCGGATATAAAGGCAACACTGAAACTTACGAACGACTTTTCGAGGCTTTTTTCGCGACTAATTTGCCTCGAAAGTTTTCGAGGCACGCGAAAATCGCCACTCATACAATTTTTGACAGTTGTTTTTCGAGGCTGGAAAAGTTTCGAGGTTTCGTGGTTTTCGAGCCAATTTCGAGCTTAAGGGAATCCCCTAAATATAAAAACATACATGCGGATAAAGGCGATTGCTTTTTTGCAAAATAAACTCCGTGTTAGCTTATAAAGAGCTAGAATCTTTCATATCCTCTTATTTTGAAATGGGATTACTTGAAAGTGCTGAAACAAGAGACGTCTGATGCTTTTAGAAATCATGGGCTGGCTCCATATCCTCCTTTTGCTCTCCACTTTTATGTGCTCTTTTAGTCTCAACCGTAGCACAAACGAGAGGGCCACTTGGCATCTGTTTTCAGATCTGCTGAAATACCAAAAGTACTCAGTACTCAGTAGAGGTACTCGAGTATACATATATTTTTAAGTACTGATAACATCACCATTCAGTTCTGGGGGTGGCTGGAAAAAAATGTGGGACCTACCTAATGTACGAACATATACTATTAAAATTTCTTTATTATTTTGATTATCTGGTGTTTTCATTGTTATTTCATTTATTCATATTGGTCATGTGGCTGTTGGCAGCACCTAATTTACATTCACATAAACAAATGTACTATATATATATATATGTACATATGTATATGTATGTATAAATCTTGCTTAGCTTTGCGTTTAAATTGTGTGCAAACAATACTTATGTCGTTTTTGTTGTTTTAATTTTTTGTTTGTGCTTTTGCTTTTGTGGCCCCAATCGACGAGTCCCCTTTTTGTTGTTTTTATTTTTCATACTCATTTTTTATTATGTATTCTTATTTTGCCTCATTCGCTTCTCCACTCATTTTCTGCGCTTGTTTTTTTGCTTTAAAATTTCACCGTCTCGTTGCTTCACTTCAACCAATTCGCTTCAAGTTGATTCGCATTTTCGCTGAGCATTTTCAATTTTTGCTTCATTACAACCTTACAACCACAGCCAGCAGCAATTCACGTTGCTCGTAGATTCTGTTTTCCTAACTTGGCGCTTTTCAGTTGCCCGTCGTCCCCAACATTTTATACATTATGTTTTTCTTTTCCAACTTTTTTTCATTTTTTTATGTCGCCACAGCTATTTATTCAGAGTAGGTATGTACATGCAACCGAACCCAAGACAAATGGTGAGAGATATGTATGTATGTAATGTGGACTAAAAGGAGGAGGATTGAAGCGAGGGACTGTGGCAACATGAACGTAAGAGCTGACTTCGCAAATAATCTTATGGCATTTTCGTTTTGGTTGCTTTCGAATTTGTTCGCAGGCTTGGTTCATTTGCCAGTGCGCGACTTCAGCGTTTTTATTGCTTTGTTATGTACATATGTATGTATGCTTTTAGGTTTTTATTATTTTTTTGCTTTTGCTTTTGTTGGCCGTCGCATGTTAACAGCCCATTACGGAAGCAGCAGAATGTGAGAAGGCCAAATACGGAATAATTCATGTTTTCCATGTGCAACCCATCAATTTTAACACTACAAGTTGGAGACACATACACATAGATACATGCATAAAAATATACATATGTACCCAGTAAAGAATTTACACTCCTGGCATACGCCCCGAATCCTCGTAACACATATAGGGCGAGGTCGAGGCCGACAAAGCCGCATAACGAAGTGGCACAACAAGAGGAACATTTAATAGATACGATCAAGCGTTGTTTGACCTATCGCTGCGTACCAAATCTGTTATCCTGGATTAATGGAACCCTTGACGAAGTAGACTTTTAGCTGAGCCAGTTCTTGAGCAATCATGGTTGCTTTAAGGCATCCACTATGTATTTTTCGAGTACTCTCGATTCAATCGCCAGATGAACCAATTGAGACTAACAGTCGCAGAGGTGTTTACGCCAGAGCCAGTAGTCGATTACGTGATGAATGGAGCCAGTGAATTTATATCAAACAGCGATTTTTGATTATAAAACAATTCAGGAGCCTTGAGAGACAGGGGCATATCACCATTGATTCGAGAAATCCGAAGTGCCGCCCGCGGTTTGGAACCTGTTCCGATCTAACCGCCAAGGCAGAGCTGTTCAGAGACTCGTGCTTTAAGATAACCTCCCCATCGTAAAGTTCAACAGCCATATCGTAGGCGCGGATTGGAACTTAGGCCGTTCCAGCCGCCAAGGCAGTTTGCATATGTATACGGGTTTCAAACTCGTCATTTCTGTATGCAACAAAAACAGCTATACAGCGTGTCATAAATTGAATGTATTAGTCCATACCATTTATAGGAACTAAAGCATAAGTTGTGTTTGTATTTAAATTGTACTTCATTTAATCCAAGCTGGTCAAAAGGCTCTAAGAGATAAATAAATAAACCTACTAGGTGAGTACATCCGACAGGAACGTGGAAGCCTAGTACTCAAACTGCTTCCTGTCAAAATACTTAACGGTGGTACCGGGGAGATCGGTGCTTGGACAGTTAGAGGTTTAGTTCGGGTTAAACTCACATACTGACAGGTACAGGCTAGCGATGCTTCCTCCTCGTAAAAACCTAAAAAATGTATGGATTAATACCAAAATCGAGCAATAAAGAAGTAATGACTTGTTTATCTAATTGGAGCTTTTCTTTTTCCTTTTGTTCTCGCTTTGTAGGTCAAAAGAAGCGCAATATAATAGATACTCCCTTTGTCTGCGCCTAGTAAGCACTGAGAAATAACGAAGCAACAAAGCTGGAATGGCTTTTAGTCGAAAGCCGTTCTAGAAGTTTAGAACGTCTAAATCGCCCTTCGCCTATGACATGCCCGTGCTAAAGTAATGCCTTCTAGACGCGAAAGATGAAGCACCTATCAATTTCGTCGTTTTGCCCCTCCTTAAAATTTCGTAGAAGGCTTCGATAGCGGTTGTCTCTACGCCACTTTGGAAATTTACGGTGAACCAAATTCTTCTGAGACTGCAGAATACCGATTATTAAATCATAGCTTATGTCGCCCTCATCACTCTTCCTGCATCGAGTAAGCGGCTGCAGGTCCTATGCGAGATTTCTCGCCTTTTCCTGAGTCGATTCACTGATTTGGACAGAGTTTAGTAAACTCCTACAACAAGAAAAACAGTGAACATTTTTCCTTCGCTTTCTCTTTTATTTTTAACTGACTTCAAAAAAAGGAGGAGGTTATCATATCAATTCGTCGGAATTATTTTTTTTTTGTATATGTATGTTACCGCATAACTTTGGACCACGTTAGCCGATTTTGATAACTCTTTTTTCATCAGAAAGGTGGTATCTCAAGGGTGATCCCATACTAATTTTGTTTAGATGCGATAATTGGATCGTGAAGAAATTAACGATAATCTTAAATTTTTATATGAGAAATGAAGTCGGATTTGTTTTTTCCTTAAAAATTACTTGTTCATTTGCAGCATTCAAATATAAAATTAGTAAAGATATTATAGTTCCATTTTTAATATAAATAAATATATTAGGTTAAAATCCGGTTTATTCGATTGTAAAAATCCGGTTCGATAAATCAAGAAAAAAAACACCTAAAAATAATAAAAAAAAACACAGTTGAAACCGGTTTGGAAAACCCAATCAATCATCCTAATTAATATTCAAAATAAAGTCGACACTAAAGTTAGTAGCTTAATACATAATGACATAATTTTCAATGGACTATCTGTCAAAAAAGCTGCAGTTATGTAAGTTTAGAATCGTCTTTATTTCGATTATGAATATGCCCATGGTTCTAATGGCAGAATAGCACGCAATAAGCCGTTTACAAGTGCCAAAAGTCAGAAGTGGCCCTTAAAATTTGTCAAGGAGCACTCGAATAAGCACTCTGCATTTTGAATACGATTATATGCTCCGATGCAAGGCGAATTCATACAAGGTGGTGTTGTTAGACCGAAATTTAAAATCTTTGCTCTAATGCAGCCTCATATGTTTGGCGAATTGCAAACCACGTTCAAACAAAATTTTGATAGCGTTATGGCGTTTGTTTGTATATCTGTCTCGGTCGATAAGAGCGCGGAATTTATTAAGACGACAATGAATAAATTTCAACTAGTGAACCCGCATGACGTTAAAACGCCCAAATTTTAATTTCAAAAACTTAAAAAGTATTCCAAATTTGATTCGAGAGTTATAAGAGATCGGAGTGCCATATTTCATCCAAAACCGTGCAGCCGTTTCTGAGTGACGAGCAGTCTCGAATAGTGCATGTTTTTTTTTTAATTAAATTTCAACTCACGCTATATCGACGAAAACAGTTCTCAACTTAAAAAATAATAAAACTTTATGACACATCTACAGGCCAAGGTCTTTAATTTGACCTCCCATTTCCGAAATTCCTTTTCAAAAGTATTCTCAAATCTGAAATCTTTTTAAATATCTTTCATCGGACATTGTGATACACATGTATTTCAATAAACTGATGAACTAATTTGATTTTGATTGTTCGAACAAATGGCAACCCTCGTAGAGGAAGGTCAGGAATAAAGCCATCTTTTAATAATTCATGTAACCTATTGAATAATTTGAATGTAATTTTTTAAACACTTGGCAATTTCTTTGGTTTGACTACGGTATTTTTATATTTCATATACTTTTTGTATTAGCTAATTGAGTTAAACCTTTCAAACATCTCATTTTTGAAAATCTAGCGAACGGTACAGAACTTTTGTCCTGGACAAAAAATGCCTTCGCGTATTACATATAAATATAGATTATAGTTATATATAGATATCTCGATATTTTGAAGTCCAATGTGATTAAAAGTACGTGGCATTCGCATTACTTCAGATTGTATGAGGTATTATTCGGGTATTCTTCAGACACGGCAGATTTGGAACTGTCCGCATGTTGTGCAACCACAGTCACAGTGTCCCGACATGAACGTCACCGAAAACTTGTAGGCCCTTTTGTATGCAAACATTAAAAAATATACAAAAAAAAAAGCGATCGCAAAACTGCAGTTTAGGAATGGGCTAAAATTTCCTCAGAAGTGACGAAACAGCGGGCCATTTCAATGCCGTTAAGGCTAAAAACGGTAGTGGAGCATCAGCGCGGCCATATCTACTAAATATTGACATACTTTTTTGCATCTTTAAACTTAATGTAATCATTGAATCTGTTCTTCTTCTTCATT
The DNA here is from genome assembly GCF_001687245.7 of Rhagoletis zephyria. Lineage (NCBI taxonomy): Eukaryota > Metazoa > Arthropoda > Insecta > Diptera > Tephritidae > Rhagoletis > Rhagoletis zephyria. The sequence goes on along the minus strand of NW_016157123.1, from coordinate 361,860 downwards.
GACGCTGCAACCGCCTAAGCGATTTGGGGCGAGTTCAACAAAGCACGCCAGTCCCTTCCCTTCCGTGCCAACTGATGCCAGTTGAAAATGCCAAGGGAGGCCAAGTCGTTCTCCCCCTCGGCTCGGAGAGGTACTTCCCAATTCTGACCGGCTGGTGGCACTTTGAATTCGACAAAAGAATGGTGAGTGTCGATCCTTTTCTCTCGGGTCTTTTCCAAGTTTTGGCGTATTGAGAATACCTTTCCTACCGTGGATTTGCCAGGTCTAAAGCCACACGGATAAGGTTTAATTAGTGGTGGGCTTCAGTCTTTCACGCAATACTCTCGATGAAGCGGGGTCGCCTTTCTTGTGGATTGGCAAAGCACACTTAAATTCTAATCGTCGGACATGCCTTCATCGGATCATTTTCTGCATATCAGCTCCTCGCCGCCATACTTGAATAGCTCGGCTGGCAGGCCGTCAGTTCTAGCAGTGTTGTTCTTTTTAAGCCACGATAGCGCTATTCGTTCCTCGTCATAGTAAGGCGGTGGTCTCGAAACCTTCCGCAGGACGCCTAACTCTCCAATAAAATTGTCGGGCATTCTTACTGCCGGCCAGTATTTCAGGCTCTTCGCACTTACGCATTTCGACATCTTTCGGAAATGTGGTTCCACTGTTCGCGTATGTTGGGTTGTTGAAAAGTGCTCTCAAAGAGCCCTCGGAGTATACGGACGGCTAAAACACTTTTCGATCTGGATAAAGCAAGCATTCTGGATCTTTTTATGCTGGAACCTAGTACTGCATACTACCATGTTTCGGGCTCCGGCGAAGTCGATCAGCCTCAGTCCGTTATCTGACGTTTCGTCGTGGATGCTGAATTTTCAGACAGTGGCGCCAATGATTCCTCCCTGCTCACCCTGGCGCTGAAATCGCCACGCACGATATTGATATATTGTCGAGGGCTTATATACGCTCATAGAAGAGATCCTTGGATGCCTCGTCCTTCGCTTCTGTCGGAGCATGGGCGCAGATTAGCGAGATGTTGAAGAATCTCGCTTTGATGCGGATTGTCGCTAGACGCTCGTCCACCGGGGGAACAACTGTACTCGGCGTCAGGGTCTTTCCACCACAAATCTTACACTGGATTCCGCTCCTTTACGTGGTAACTGTAGTAGACGTCGCAAGGCTCCACAATTACCTTGCCTTACCCCGTCCAACGCATTTTTTTGATGCGTCATCAAAAGGAGGGGGTCTCAGCCGAGGCATGTTTTTCTTTTTCATTGGTCGGGATTTTATCGGGGCGGGCCTCAAACCCAGCACACGCAAGGTTCCAAATGGGTGTTTGGTCGCAAAACAGAGGATACGTATTTAGGTATAAATATCTGGACGTAGTGAGCTGCGATTTGAACCGCACGCAAAAGAATCACATTTTATAATTCGGTTGGGAAAAAAGAGTGTCCTTTGTATGGAGCGTGAAGAAGTCTACTGGCGAAGAAATTAACGACATCATTACGATGATTTAGCTACAGGCGAACTTCAGACTTGCTTCGAATGGCTCAGTTTATAAAAGGACATAATTTTACCTTATTTAACTTCTTTAAAACAAGCAAAAGATATAAAGTGGCTACGATTATCCAGTATTAAAAAATCCCCCGACATACCTGGTCATTAAATGGAGGAAAGCTGATATTCTTTGACCTTTTCCATTAATTAAAATAAATAAGCACAGCAGCGAAGTGGTGGTGCTGGCTGGCCTGTCGCCTCTTCTTTGCAGCAAAAAAGCCATAAACGAACCAAAGAAGCGGCCGAACACCGCCAATCGGCGACTGGCGTATCGAATGCTGATGGCAGACGCATTCGACTGAAACAAAAACCAAACAACAAAAGCAAAACCAATAATGAAAACGTAACCAAAACAAAAGCAACAAAAAGCATGTGATGACAACAACTCGAACTACAACGGCAACGACAGCAGTGCAGTAATTGCAACAGCAGCAACAACAACTACATACATACATACGCGCAGTAATCGACCCCTCCAGGCAAGGCGAAGCAAAATATAAAGTTTTTATAGCATTTGACTGAGTTCCGCCCACAGAACGGCGGCATATAGCAAACAGAAGAACCAAACAGGCAAGCAAAAGACAAAAGTTCAGAGGAATATGGTGGAAGCAGGAGGGGGCCGAAGGGACAGCAATATGAATACATTGTTGAGTTGAATATGCGCTGCCATGCACCACTCCAATAACAACACGAAACTAAAACCAAACCGTTGCTATGAAAGCTACCAATGCTAAAAGCAACAAGCCAGCCAAAACAACAGTCACAGCAATATTAAATGCAAGCAGTGAAGGCAATAACGACCAGAGGAACAACAGAACAGCCACAGCCACAGCCACAACCACAACGCAGCCCTATGTGGCAGCCACAGCGCCGCAAGAGTCAACACCGTCACCGCCGACGCTTCTGCTGCTGCTTGCGGAATCGAACACTACAATGGCATGCGATGAATGGCATGATGCAAGAAATTTTAACAGAAAGTACCTAGTTACAACAAAAGCTCATAAGAGAATATGTAAACGCAGTGAGTGGAAACGTACGTCGTCGATTGAGTGCGAAGCCAACTAAGCAAGACCAACAAGCAAGCTGTCGACCAGCCATGTGCAGCCTGCGCGGATGAGAGGCCTCGCCGTGTGGACGAAACATAAAACAGACACCGTAGATGCGAGTCAATATAAAAGCTTATCTGAGGAAGGAAAAGGGGGTTGAACACTCTTATACAAATTAGTGTTTACAAATGCATTACAAATAATCGTATGCCAGATTGGATAAAAAAAACGCACAGTTTTAATTTCCGGTTTTATATTAAAAATCTTTCGTCTGAGACTCAAAATGTTCAGACAAAATCAAATATGGTTCCTTAAGTTCCATATTTGCTATTAAAGTCGCTCGGCTTAGCTTATAGCCCCAACACAATGAAAACGACGAGCTACGGACCACAGCTATCAAATTATTTTAACACGTACTCTTATGCACATAATTATTTTGGCGGCGACCGGGCTACGCGACGACTGTGGTTGTGGCCAGATTAGATTTATTTCTATTTTTTCAGCGACAGATAAGGTTCTTCCTTTTCTCTTATGTCAAACTCATACAAATTCATGATGTCGCTACCGCGTTCAAAAAAAAATCATGCCATCATCGACAAAGCGTTTAGATAATGTGTTCAGAGCTTTACTCTTTGCAGACCATATACAGACATGTCTGACCAGAAATGCTGCGGTGGATGTGGAAGCTGTCAACATAAAGAGTTTAATTGAAGATCTTAAGTTTTGAGGCATCCGTGCTCATTGATTCTGCAAGATTGCAGAAAGGTAACTGAAAATGTAAAAACAAGCGCGCACAATTTTGACGAGTTATCGCAAGAATCAATGGATTCAGACTCGGTTCAAGCAAGAGGGTGCTATATTATTCGACACAAGGTGAGACGATTGGGTGCTTTCAGGTAACTAGAATTCAGTTTTTTTAAATATCTTGAGTTAAACGAGAAACCTCGAGGCTAAAGATGTCGACGTTGCCATCGATTTGACAATGACATTCAATGACTATTCACGAAGCAAATCTAAGAGCCTTGCATTAAGCAAATTACACCAAACGAAGATGATGATATTTATTCCTAATATATGCTTATCACACCGAATCTTCAGTCGTATTAAGATTTGTTTACGCTTTACGATGAACGAAAATAGATAGGGGCTTCACAAGACGTGTTAAGCGTTGTGAAAACTTAAGCTTAGCATCTTTTATGTAAAATAACGGTTAAAATCGTTTTAGGGGGCCTAATTATATATTTTTTATCAGTTTAAAAACTTTCCGGTGTAATTTGAAATCTTCTAAAACCATTTGAATCATTATTTTACATTAAAAAATTTTAAGCTAAGATTTTACAACGGTTAACACGTCTTGTGAATCCCCTAAGAGGAACTAGCCTTGGACTTTTGGGATTACGCTTTTTCAATAGTTTGGGGCAGGTAGCGGAGGTGAAAATGTAGCAGCTCCACGGCTTCATCCGGCATAAAAACTATATAAGTGGTTTACCAGACACCATACTAACACTATGAAATTACTTCGGTTTGCTGGCACTCATGTAAGTACGAGTAATTCGTACACGCCTTCCTAACATCAACCTTTAAAAAGGATTAAAGGACGCGTTTTAGTCAACCTTTCATATAGCCAAAGGACAATCCGCACTGAGAAAAAAAGTCAGCTTCTCTCGAATCAAGATTTGGTAACTATAACCAAATAATGAAACTCTGTATACCAAAATCATATGTAGAAAAAAACATACATATTTAACGTAACCAAACTCTTTTCTCAGTGCGGCACCTCGATGGCTAAAAAAAGCCTGCCTGGCGTTTTTAAGCACATCAGGCACGCATGAGCTCTTGCAATGTACTCGTATAGCCACAATGGGCTCACTGCGATGTACCTCCAGTCATCAAACAAACATTCAGTTCACGCACGTCTTGGAACTCATGTCAATGTTCCAGCTTGATTTTTGAAAAAGTGGAGCCATTCCTTTATCTATCCTTAGTTTGTGGATTCAACAGATAATCTCTATTGCCAGCGACTACAACTTCGAGCTGGGTTGGCAGTTGAGTAGTAAACCCTCGTCCTTAGGTATGGCGCAGAAGCAGGAACGATGATACCATCTAATGAAAATGAATTTGCGCGTTGCCGACGGCTAGTAGTGCTGAAAATGAAACGTTGATACTTTGCTGGCTGGATTATGCCATGTGAACAAACGTAAATACATACTCTAAATCTGAAAGGATTCAATGCGCCATGCGGGCGGTTTCAAAGGAAAGGGGACGATATCGCCTAAGTGAGAAAGATAAAGTGCTGGATCACTGTGAATTTCTAATTGGCTACGGTTAGATTAGGAAGGGTAGCAGTTTCCTATCATGGGGGTCCTTTGTGACTCTACAAAGCCATGAATAAGCGCCTTATAGCGAATGCTAAGAGGTCATCGAGATCATCAAAGGAATTACTGCCAAGAGCCTTTGGTATTGGCAGAGAAGGTGGTATTAGTTGATTTTTGCAGTAGACGTTCCAGGATGTGCAGAGTTTAGCTGCAGGTAATCGAAACAGACAACTTTCTATAAGAATTCCAATCACTTTCCAACTTAAATTTTATGAAAATTCTGATGATGGTTAGGTTATGTTATCTTGTTTGTCCTCACCCAGCACAGGAAAAGGACACACTTAGGTCGCCATGGGCTCATTGTGATGGCATCTATCTTATTTTAGAAATAAAACCATTGTGTAGCTCTGACGAAGCGCACAAAATCGTAGTTACTAGCTGGAACCAGTTTAGCCAAACATTCAAAACAATAGTGAAGAAACGAGCTTCGACGAGATCTCTTCAACGCAGGGGAAGTGGCATAGGTATTGTTCTACGCTTTAGATTTCCTCCATATCACGGCAGCTACGACAGTGGCGGTTTGACTGGAAATCCATTCTAAGAGCGCGGGTTCCCATTAGGCAGTGCTCGCTGAGAACTCCAATTGCATGTCGGAGCAGTGGTTTCTCCAAGCGTAGGAGAAGGCGAGTTCAACGCTTATCCAACTAAGGCCACCCAAATATTCCGTGCTATCCTTGGACGTTGGAGCCGTAGACCATCTTGCATTTGTCCGTTCGATAAAATTATTCTCCAGACAGGGTTTGCAAGAAGATAGCGGTTAGCCCGCATTGCGAGTGGTGCTGATTGCAGATAATAAGGTTCCTTTGCTTGTTAGTTGATCTGTACCACAGTGCGCGGTATATTTTTATGGCCTTGCCAGCTCATTTAAAGTACATCTACATTCCATGACAATCTTCGATGTTAATTTGTCACAATTAAGTGCTTTGATTGCTGTCTGACTATCAGAAAAGTGGTAGCTACTGCACATACGTCGATTGCTGTAAGTTCAGCTTGAAAAGCGCTGCAGAGATCAAGCAGACAAGAACTGCGTCAATTGAGAGTTCTGAATCAGAGTACGAGATCAGGACTGAGTACTCCTCCCATTCACCCCTTGAGGAGATCCTTGTTTAGAAATGCTTCCTCAACCCACTGGACTGGAAAGAAATTAGAGTGTACGAACCTCGTATTACTCCACTTGATCAACGCATTCAGGCTAACAGCATTACAACTTGCCCGTAGTTTCACATATAAATCCACAGCTGGAAAATGAGGCAAGGTCTCTAGGAACATTATAGTGTGGGTAACGCCCCGTTGATCATTATAAAGCGGAAGCTCAAAGATATACCTACATAACTCTTTCGAATAAACACCACCATCATCTTTGGGTTTGACACAAAAAAGCAAGGATGGCGATCTTTATTGCACAAGGCTGATCAGATTTGCTAGTATGTACCACATACTTTGACGATGGCTAAATAAGAATTATTAAGTTTAAACAGAGTTGAAATTTGGAAGAACATTTTTACTACTGGCCATCTTTTAGGAGTATTTGGCGACTAAATCCAAATATTCTAGAATATATCATTAATAGAATAACTAAGTATTTCCACTCTAAATTTTTCAAATAACCTGAGAGTAGACGCAACTCTACACAGCGCAGGGACGATGGGACCATGAGACTAGCGACAGGTTGTTTTTTTTTTGCAGCTAATACTAGAAGGCACTGCGCCAACCAAGCTAAGAAACGACAGGTAAAAGCAGAAAAAGACCGCAACGCAAGACAAGTGCACGCAGTGCGACAGTTGTTTCAGAAATTCTAGTTCTTGTTTTTGTTTTTGACATGAACGAGAATGTGTGAATAATACCAGCAAAACAACACCACACATTGCATGCCAACAGGCAAACAGCCAACTAAACAACCAACCAAAGAAGTTGTCTTGGCAGGCAAGGCAGCTCGACCTACCCAAGTCAGTGCACGCTGTGGCGGAGTGGCTGCCGCCAACGAACCACTTAAGCGCACATTGCCTTTGAACGGTCAGTCAGGCCGATAACCGACGGATAGCTAAATACATACATACATACATATGACTACTACCTCGTCGTAGCCTTCCTGCCCGGTTGAATCTTTGCGTGCTGACTTGGCCTCGCCTCACCGTTGTTTTTACTTGCCTGTTTGTGGCCGGGCATGATGTTGACCGTTGGTGGCGTGGCGCCCAATGAAGCCTCAAAACTGAGTCGAACGGTGCGCAAACACGCCAACTGCGCGACTCGAACCAACTTCAGATACCAGAATACATGCAATCAACATATGGACAATGAACATACATACATCCATACATACATCCATACATACATCCATCCATACATATGTAGGTGCGTTTACACATACTTATCTATATAAATATCTACTCGACAGCCACTCGTACGTGTTCATACATACATACATACATTTGTTCTGTACAAAATGGCAAATTGCCATTGCTCGAACACTTGTAAGCGTCGCGCAGTGCTGAGTGCGGATGCGGGTGCGAATAGGGTAGATGTGGCATTGTTGACGTTGCGCACGAATGAAAATAAAATCCGCAAATTATGGTTGGGTCAGCACAGCTCACAGGTTGCCTCTCGCCTACCCGCCAACAAATATCGCTGCTTGCATAGCCAGCTGCTACCTTTCACATCAGCTCCACACAGGCAGCCCGCAGCTCATGTCCAACCAACGAATCTCACCATTGTACTATTGGAGCGTTGATCCAACGCAGTTATCATGTTAACATTTGACCGTCGAGGCTCGACTATTTGTACGAATATGCATGTACATATGTATGTATGTATGCAAGTGCAAAGCACTAAAGCAATTTAAAATACGCTCTGCTGAACTTTGCCAGCGTACAACTTTGAACTCTGTGAAATCTCGCTGGACTAATTTTGTTTTTGTTTGATTTCTTTGTAAGTATGTGTGTTTATATTACTGTGTGAATTGTCAGGTGGACAGCGGAAAATCGCATCAATAGCTGTAGACAAAAAGTTGCTGAGATTAAATCACTAATGCGACAAGTTTTTGTTGGTGTCGGTAGAAAAATTACAGCAAAACTTTTCTTGTCGTGTCAACAGAAGCATATTAACTAAGTTGGGGCAGAGCACGTAGAAAGTTAAAATTCTCCGACCGCGTGACCGGTAGTTGAATAATTTTGGATAGTTAAAATTAGAAACACAAACATATTTTCCGAACGAATTATCGTTAGAACCGCGTTGTCATTAAGAGGGTTTCTCTTCTGTGCCGACTGTCGCGAATTGGTCTTCCCATTCGAACGACATGGCCAAGCCAGCGGAGCCGCTGTATTTTAATTCGCTGCATTATGTCCATGTCATTGTAAAGCTCGTGCAGCTCATCGTTCCATCGTCTGCGGCAATCGCCGTCGCCAAAGTGTAAAGGCCCGTAAATCTTCCGCAAAATCTTTCTCACGAATACTCAGTCCAAAGCAGCACTTGTTGGCAAGAGTGATTCTGCGTTAGATTTCGATACTGACATTATTATCGGTGCTAATGCTGGTTCCCAAGTAAACGAAATTCTCTACTTTCTCGAAATTAGAATTGACAACAGTGACGTGGGTGCCAAGGCGCGCAAGCGCTGTATGTTAGTTTGATGGCAGCAGATACTTCGTCTTGTCCTCGTTTACGATCAGATCCGTTCGCTTTGCTTCCTTATCCAACTTGGAAAGGGCAGAACTGACTTCGCGTTACCGACGATATCGATGTCATCGGCATACGCCAGCAATTGCACGCTCATGTAACGACGATTCAATTCTACAGCTCTTTTTATCTTCTCCAATATCAGATTGAAGAAACACAAGAGAAAACGGCTCGGAGAGGTCCTTCCTAATTCTGACATAGCTGGTGACATTGCTCAACGTCATTTTACACAGCCGTATCACTTTGGCGTGGAAGCCAAATTAAGACATCGCGACGTTTAGGCAACTCCTGTTAGTGCTATCAAAAGCGGCTTTGAATTCGACAAAAAGGTGGTGAGTGTCGACCCTTTTCTCGCGCGTCTTTTCCAATTTTTGGCGTATTGTGAATACCCGGTCTATGGTGGATTTGCCTTGTGTAAAGCCCCACTGATAAGGCCCAATCAGTTTGTCATACAATACGCTCGATAAGACCTTGTAACCAATGCTTAGAAGGCTGTTCCTGCGGTATTTGGCGCGAATGGCGGGATCGCCTTTCTTGAGCGATCGGGGCAGTGCTCGTATGTGCGCTCCAAGCGCTCATAGAAGAGATCCTAGGACGCCTGATCCTTCTCTTCCATCGGCGGATGGACACAGATGAGCGAGATGTTGAAGAATCTCGCTTTGGTGCGGATTCTGGCTAGACACTCGTCCACCGGGGTTATTGACAATACTCGACGACGGAGTCTCTCTCCCACCACAAATCCAACACCAACAATTATAACAAAAATTTGCTCTAGCTTTTGCTGAAAGTTAAATAAAAGTTCTGTGTTGAATTGTGTCACTTGCACTAATTGTAAAAAGCACTTACTCATATTCGCAGAAATCCTTTTCCAAAAAGGCCAACAAAGTAAAATGAAGAACAACTCTGCCATGCTCTAAAAATTTATGTTGTTTTCAATTGCCACGATTTTTCGTTTTTACACATTTTTTGCGCAAAATGTTTGAACAAGTGCATTTATCCAAGCGGGTTCTGAAATTCACTTCCGAGTGCAAATGACTCAAGTTCACTTTGAATCAAAATTTTGGTGTTCAGTATACATATTTCGTTTTTCGTGTCAAATGCAACTGAATTCATTTTTTTGTTTTCAACATCACTTTCACTCTGTAAATAAATTAGTAAACATCTCGGGATCCCGAAGTTGCTATCCCGGGAATTCGGGACAGGGAAAAATGTCCGGGATCCTGGGACTGAATTCCCTACTACATACATATGACAGGATAGTCTTAAGACTTATTATTTGACAGTTCAATTCTCGCGTTCATCAATAAATACTTTTTATTTTACATTTTTACACCGGTTTTTACTAGAAGCTTTCCAAGGCGAAATATGTACATACATTCGTAGGATCGCCATTGTCTATCGAAATCCAATGAAGAATCGCACTTGCCAACAAGCGCTACTGTGGACTAAGTAGGCGATTGATTTAAATTCGCCTACCAACAAACGAAAATCACACTTTATAAGTATTTCGATACGCCCCACACAAACATAAAAAAATTAAACAGATAATTTCATTCTCTCAATTCGTCGGCCATGATTTTTTTTTTCTGACGTTTGCCAACATTTTAAAATCATATAAAATTGAGAATAAAAAAATGAAATTGTTCACAATTGTTGTTGCTTGAGAATGAAAATGGGAATGTGTTTGAGTGAGTTTGAGTTTTGAATTTTTAAATTATATTGCTGGCAATCGTCAAACTGCCTCTCAATGGCTTTACCTTGTTATGTTTTTATCATGCACATTAGGTCAAATGATTCATTTGGCTGTGCGAAAGTCCAATTTCGTAAAGGCAGTTTTACATTATTTTCTGTTGCCATTCTGTAGTAAATACTTTAAAATAACAGAAACTTAATTTTTTATTATAAAATACGTTACACTTTCAAAACGTTATTGACACGTTATAAGAAATTGGTAAAAAAAATTCAAAAGATTACAAGAAAATATTTTTTTATAGAACAAGAATTGAAATTTTACAAACTGACCACTTCATTTTGTTGCTCAATACATTCTCTAATTGCTGTCAAAAAATCATAAAATTCGAATAAATGGTTGCTGAAATATGTTAAAAAGTGTAAAAGCCTGCATAAAAACTTTGGCTGGCCCACTTGAGAAAACTTGACTCATATCTACCTGTAGTTGCGTATGTAACGTATACGCCCCGTAGCACCAGCGTCTAACTCGTTTAAGGTGTTCTTACACGATATGTACATATGTATTTGCATGTGTACATGCCACTTTTTATACCCGAGCGCACTTGTGCACAAGGGTATTATAACTTTGTTCACATAACGGTTGTTTGTAACAGGCAAAACGAATCGAGATAGATATAGACAAATGTATACATAAATGATCAGAATGAAAAGAGAAATCGATTAAGCGGTGACTGTCTGTCCGTCCGTCCGTCCGTCCGTCTGTGCACACGATAACTCGAGTAAAAATTGAGATATCTTAACGAAACTTGGTACGTGAACTTCTTTTGGGCGTGGGACGGATGGTATTGAAAATGGGCGAAATCGGATAATAACCACGCCTACCTCCCATATAACGGTAATTTTAAGAAATACGAAAACTGCGATATTTTAGTAACTACTGAAGATAATTCACTCAAAATTGATATTTGCAATGAGTTTTAGACGAAAAATAAGAATATTACAAAATTTTGGCAAATGGGCGTAGCCACGCCCACTTATGGTTACATGTATATATCTTGGTAACCGCTGCACCAATTTCTTCCAAACTTAGCACAGTTATTGGCCTTCGCACAGCATACCAAACGGCCGAAACTTTTTAAAATCGGACAATAACCACGCCCACATCCCATATAACGGTAATTT
>NW_016157123.1:271277-349589 GCF_001687245.7 Rhagoletis zephyria | reverse complement strand
AAAATTTTGGAAAATGGGCGTAGCACCGCCCACTTGTGATCACATATATGTATCTCGCTAACCGTTCTAGCAATTTGTACCAAGCTCGGTATGGTTATTGTGCTTGCCACATAAAAGCAAACCGTTGAAAATTGTTGAAATCGGACTAAAATTTAGGCCGCTTTTCATATAACGGTAAATTTCAGATATGCTTGAAATTTCAATATTTCGAAATTTAAGGACGCTAATTTACTTAAAATGTATACACCCCGGCTTACCGTCTAGCGGTAGCTTTCGGAAAGGTGGAAAACATATATTTAATACTTGCGCCGGGTATTTAATGTTCGGCTCCGCCCGAACTTAGACTTTCTTACTTGTTACATATGGAAATGCCAACATATCGTGTAAAAGCAAATTAGATTTGTTTCTGAAGCAGATGCACGTACATACATACGAAATAGAAATGTTTCTATTTTCATCCGCTTTTTTAGAATTTTGATTCACTCATTATGCTCTAAAAACAATCAGACAACAATTTTTGGTCAATATCTCAGGTTCGCCCAAGTCCATCAAAGTTCAATGTGCACCTGGGAGATTTCGGTCACGTCAGTAGCAGAGGGTTAACTTAAAAGCAGGCCTTAGCGACGCCGACTGCGCAATACCCTCGGGGTAACTTCGCCTGTTCGTATAAATTACACTTAATTTTTGCCTTCAACTTCGTGTACACGTACACGCGACGGTACCAGTGTTGCAGTTTTAGCCTTTTAGTCGCTAGATTTAGCTGCCACATACTTTTTTTGGACACATAAATTTAAAATTGCCCCTAGCCCTTTTTTTAGCCTTTTGTAGAATTTATTCATGCTTGGCATGAAAAAGTTGTATATTTGCTTAATTCAAACTAAGAAAGACTGCTATACATATATACATACATATATGTATTTAACTATAGTTTAAAATTGAAAGGAAGGGATGATATTGGTGATGTTGTTGTGAGGATAATTATGACAATGGATCATTACTACCATTTGAATTTGTAATTAATGTTTATTAGGATTTCAAAAATTATCATTAATAATAAAAACTATTTATTATAACGTCGTTTAAAGTACAAAACCGCGTATCAAAAATTGAATAAATTATTTTCTAGAGAGTAAAAACACTCATATTTCAAAATGTTTTTTTTTTATAAAGCAATCGCATTTCTGGCTAGTATATTTCAGAACGAATGGAAAGAATTAAGCCAAGAGCTTGTGTGAGCAAATCCAATTTTTGGCAGCAAATGTCACTTACGCGGTTTTGCAGAGTAACAACTAAATTTTCCCTTTTTTTGCTCTTTGGTAATGCCCTAGAAACCTTTAATAAAAAATACCCACTTACTGCATATTTACGGGTTTGTACTTTTTATTTTGCGCTAGTTATACAAGTATATCAAAATATTCTAACTCAAATGTATGTATGAATTGATCTAAAGTTTTATGGTCCGAATTATGCAAATTTTTCTCTGTTGAGCTAGAGTTTTCGAATTTTAGTATATCTTACAAACGCCCTTTTACTTACTTTAAAGACGACAGATAGAGAGTTTTTAACGAACAAAAAAAAATCTTCTAATCCTGTGATCAAATGAGGACAATATCAAAAAAAAATATCATCTCCATTATTTTTTCAATCCCAAGGCATAAATGCAAATGAAAATTGTGTCCCAAAGCCAATGAACGCACGTCAATTTTCTCTCACAGCCTACACAGTAGAAACAAGCCCATAATCAAACGCACATACATACATATGTATGTGTTCATATACATTTTATTTCTTTTTCCATTTTATTTTCGGATATGAGCTCATATGCACACAAATATGAATTTCATTCAATGCCAGCAATGCGAATACGATTATGGAATTCGTTATCTGGCTTGAGTATGTTGTACGCTTAAGGCGAAGTAACAATAAAAAATAAATGTGCATATGTACATACATCCATACATACATACTTATGTATACCCTTCGTTCCAAGTGATATTCGATCGAATTCCGGAATTGCAAAACGAATTTCAAACAAGTTGTGAAGCTGTCCAAATATTGTACATACATATACATACATATACATAGACATATATATTTCTAAGAGTGTGTGCATCTGTTTGTAGAGTAGTTAAACACACTTACAGTAGCATTACTGCCAACTAATGATAAGCATTATGAGTTGGGTGCAGGCAGGAAGCCGATAATAGCCGAACAGTGCTACTGGACTTGGAATTCAGTTTGCTCTCGATAGCCGCAATGGCACATTAGACCGTACCAGCAAAAAAAAAAGTCGCCGTACACCACTCAGTCTAAAATATTTTTCTAAGGCAATTTTGAAAAAAAAAAACAATATATCTTTTTTTGTCCAATGTCATACCTTCGGCATTTACAGTCGGGTCTTAATGTATGATACACCGGTGTACTCGTCTCGTGGAGAAAACTCTTTATTCCAAAGAACGTTGATCTCTAGTACCCCGTTCTACTACTTACCCAGTTCCAACCATGGTAAAATGTCACCTTAATGCCAGTAAATTAAAGCTCTCACTTTAGCTAAGGAAGTATTTCGATTCGAAAGCAATTTGGATTTTTCTTACTCACCAGTTCTCAGTTATTGTCATCCTAACATACCACACTAATGGCAGTAAATTAAAACTCGCCAAAAATCATTAAACTTTTGCTGAGAAAGTACTTCGATTATTTTAGTAGAACTATTTAAATAAAAATATTATTCGACCAAAAAAAATATTTCGAAAATACTTTAGACTCAGGAGTGTACCGCGAACTTTATTTTTGTTTGCTTGTAAGGTGGCACACTCTAGTGTACATTTGTATATACATACATACATAGACTTATGTAAAGTACCTGGGTGGCACGAGGCAAACGGTAGATACAACCACGTGACATGACGGTAAAAAAAATGCTGTAAGACCATAAAGTTGGATGAACTACAATGAATGAATGAATTTTTGTGCAGGTCGAGAGCGCGGTGGGTGGTTCGATTTTTGCTGCTGGTTTCGTTCAAAATGTGTGGTTTTGGCCCATAGCGCTTGTCCACGTGCATACATACATATTTACATTTTCAGCCACGAATATGCAGTATATATGTTTGCTTGTTTCTGCTCTGCTACTTTCATACATAGTTAAATGGCACGAGCTGTCGTCGACGTTGTCATCAACGAGCGTCGGGAACCACTTCGTCTCACAACCCAAGCTGCTGCTGTATCCCTGCCACCCCTGCTCTATGAAGAGCATTGATGACTTTCGCATGTTGGCTGCTGCTGACGCAAAAATGCGATTTGCCGCAGCAACAAAAACAACAACAAACACTGTAAAATTAACATTTTCTACGTCGAACGTTAGCGACGCGTTGCTCTGAATGTGAATGAGACTGTGGTGTGGGGCTTGGCCTTTGGAAGTGGGTGAACATTTGTGGCACGAGCCACAGATGTATGTATGTTTATATGTACATACATATGCTTATGAACGTGGGTGAGTGTGGGTGGATGTGGGTGCAACTGCGTGAAGTGAGATAGTACACATACTTACACATGCCTTTGTTTGTTTGCATCTTTGTACAGTATTCAAAATCTTTATTCCTACACCTCAAATTTTAGAAAAAACTTACTGCTTACAGCAATTTAAAGGAAATATTAAACGAAGCGAAAAGTAGATAAATTAGTATGTATAAGCTCCATAATTGGCCTTGTGAGTTTTTTAATCGTCATGGTGAATTGGTTCAATCCCCGGTTCGAGTAAACTCTAAATTTAAAAATTATTTTTCTAACAACGGTGCCCTTTGGCAGGCCATGGCAAACGTCCGAGCAGTATTGCCAGAACTTCTTCAGAAAAAAGGCTAAATTAACAATTAAAATATTTTTGGTCGTTATTAAATATAACTTCATAACAGTGTCAATGTTTAAAGAATGATGCATTCTTGTAAGGAACAACGTATTTTGTACTTAAGTAAATATTTTTTGTAGCCTCACAAAATCTAGGCAGCTTAAGACAAAGTTTTGATTCCACCTCATTATTCCGTAAACAGTGACGATTCGGTGTGATATTAGCCCCATCGCGAGAAAATCAATACTTTAGTCCCTACCCATTAAGCTGACCAAAGAGAGAGTACTCCCACTCCTAACTCGATGAGTACAACTCGAAGACACCTTTCCTAACCAACTTCGCCGCAACGCAATTCCCTGCTACCAAGTGAGTCTGACCGGGCAAAATTCATTTTCTAAAGTCAAGCAGTTTAATAGACACTAGCTTTGCTTGATGCTGGCGCTCTGCATGAAAGAACCAACCATCGACACTTCCGTCAAGCTTCGACGCATCCGTGTAGAAATTCACCGGTGTTGTCTTGCAACTAACTACTGCTTCCCGTTCGCTCGTTCCTAAAGGTGATGTAAAAGAGACTTTCTTTATGTTGTTTATGTGCAGAGCTGCCACTGATGAAAAGAAATACTTACCATCCACTTGAAAAAAATCTACCAAATCTTAAAAATATCTACCAACACACAATTTTTTAGTTATTTTAAAAGAATAAAAATTATAGTTTTGTTCTATCCTTTTAGTTATTTCAATAAAAATTAATTTTTTTTTATTAAAGCAGCAGTAGAGCGAGTAGTTTATCTGTCTATAAACTATAACAAGGAGCTCTAAGGATTTGTAAATTTTTTTACCTCCCTCTAAGTTTATGCTTCCATAGTGCTTTCATTGACGATACGCTACTTTTTACCTATCCCGTTGTTCATATGTCCTCTAAAAAGGATCCAAACATGGAACACTGCATATAATGCCAAATTTTTTTGCGGTAAGGTAATTTAAGGTATTTTAAATTAATTCTGGCTTATTAACAGCTATGCTAATAGGAAGAATTAAGTAACTTTACGTGTTGTTATTTTTTAATGCATAAAAAACTCCTTTAAAAAAATAATAAAATTTCAAAAACAATAATTTGTTGAGGTGGCAGTGATACTCGAGCAATTTACGAAAAGTATAAACGTCATAAGCTCAGTTTATATCAAAAAATTTCAAAGTGAAACTACCTTATTTTTTTGTATCATGGTGTTTAATTACATTCCTGCCCATTTTTTCTTTTTATTCAAATAATCATTAAAAATATTTAGGCAATCAAAAGCTCCTCAGAATTCCAGTAAAATGAGTTTTGAATGGAGCACGATATCTTGGCCTCGAAAATGAATGCAATAAAGTAGACTACACTTTTGGAAATAAATTTATAATATAAAGATAACTATGAAAAATAAAGGGGGAACGGAAAGTTTTATAAAAATAAAATACTTTATCAAAACCAAAATGAAAAAAAAACCTTTTTACCAACCCAAATTCTTTCTCCCAATTGTGGTAATAATTAACCAAAGAGGCAACCCCGGATATGTTTTTCGCACCACTGAGAAAGTTTTGTAAGGGTGCGTTTAGATGCAGATTAATTTAAATATTCTTATACCTAGAAGTAAAATATCATGACAGCTTTTGTCTTTGTTTTTCATTCCATACCTAACACTAAAATCGCATTAAACATTTTAACACTATTTAAATTTGCAGTTAATATTTTGAGGAGAAGTAAAAGCAAAAATAATTTTAGGAAAAAGCTAAGAAAAATGTAAGAACCTAAACAGGATTTTTCTCGATGAACCAAAATAAAAAAGCTAAATCTAGCCAGAAAATAGCTAAAATGGAACACTGCCGCAGAGTGTATTTTTACCCCGAAAAAGCTTCTCATAAAACCATTTACTATATGGAGGCGGCGTAAACTTGTATGTCCTTCCATTTGTGTTTTGACATCAGGACACACTAACATAGTATTATTTTAATTCATGGTGAATGCCAGACGAATCCGAAATTAAATTCATTTAAACTCGAATGCCAGATAGGTTTTCACCATGAAATTTGGCAGGGGGCTTTTTTTTGTAAGACTTTCCTACCAGGTTACCGCTCTTAGTGTCGTTTGGCGTGAATTTCATATTATTTACTAAAATATCCAAACACAAACCAATTTTTCATATACTGCGATTTTTTTCCGTTATCTATTGCCTATTTTTCCCAAATTAACCAAGACGTGACCGAATTGTCCAATTTACAGTCCAATTCACTGTCTTCGAAAAATCAAAGACGGTGACGAAGACAATGACAGAAGTGCGAATGTACTAGTAACTAAAAGGTGTGAATGTATTGCTGTTGTCTTCGCAAAATAGTCCTATGTAAATCCCAAGTTTGGCCGAATTGCCTTCTTAAACGATGTTATATTCCGTAAGTACATAAATAACATTCGCGGACCTTCGAAATAACAAAAGACTTTCGTTGAAACCTCACTCAGTTCTTGTTTTATTTCATTCCATTTCAACATCTCTTACTTTAAAGCAAAGCTGTGTGAATATTTATTTTGCGCACTGTACATATTTCATTTGTAGATTGGTACTCGTAACTCAGGACGAAGCATCTGAAAGGCATTCATCTGCTATGACGTTATACCCGTTGTTGTGCTTCTATTGATCTTCTTCTTCCCTTCCACTTTGCTTTTACTGCTTTTAGTTACTAAATAGCAAAAACAAAACAAGTGTGTTGTATGTAATACGATACTTACTTTGAGTAAGGGTGCCAAAGCGCTCAACGACAAGCTAACGCTCGACAGCATCGCAATAATAACCATAACCAACCAACCTCTCGCGCTTTTGGCCCGTTTTGGGTGGTTGGCTCTTGTTGATTCCATTAGGACTCACTCGTTTCTGCGTGCAAATGAAAACGTCACTTTGTGTAAATGTGCTAAATTTTCTCTTTATTATTCCTTATTCATATTTAAATATTTGTTTTACATACATTTTTTGCATCTATTCATAGCATTAGAGGACTTTTTATTTATACATATTTTTTTTGGGATTTTTTTTTTTTGTTTTTCATTTAATTTTTGTTGCTTTATGCAAAGGGGGTTAATACGCTTTTTGCGCTTGTTTGCTTTAAATATTTGCTGATTTTATTTTTTTTTTTTGTTTGCCTACGTGACATACGCTCTTATACTCTGATATTTTTTATCAATTTACTTATGTTTTTTATGTATATGCACTGCTTGTTGTCATATTTCAGTAGCAAACCATTTGTTTCTATGGATTTTAAAATAAAATTTTAGAAATTGCATACTTTACTATGTAAATTTACGGCGAATTTTCGGTTAAACTTTTTTGGAAATTATTACATATTTTTTCTAATACTTTTTTAGCTAAACTAATAGATTTCACCACCTTTTTTTACATTTATTTTGTCTGTTTTACTTAGATTACTTCTTTTTTTTTGTGAAAATTTCATGATACCAAATTTTTGCATATGAAGTGCGAGGGATGTTATCGAATAAGTATAAGTAAGTCTATACTCTAAATCTCTTTTTATATACATACTTATGTACATTAGCAAATAACCTAGTCAATATGTATCTATTTCTAGGTGTATCTGGGAAAAATTGCGCACAAGATAAAAAAGGTGCTGTGCTGTTCTAAAAAATATTTCTATCAATATAAGTAAATGTATCTAGTATCTCTCCTTTTGACAGGAAATATTTTTAATTAATTAAAAATTATCGACAAGTACCGCGTTGCCGCTCCTATCACTGACGCAAGAATGGGCAACTGTAGAAAAATACAAGTGGTCGTAGTTTGTTGAATATTTTACTCCTGCAAGGATTTCAAAAATGAAATCGGTTTTTAATAGTTAACAATATCGAAAAACCCAGGTTTTCAGCGGTTACTAAGTTTGAAAAAAAGCGGAGTGAAAACGCCCGTTTTTTATTGTGGTGATTTTAAAAATGAAATCGGTTTATTGTACCGGTTACAAATTTAGAAAAATTCGAATTTTTAGCGTGGTTGCCAATTTCTTAGAAAGCGGAGTGATCCTGCCCATATTTTTTTATTCTAAAAAGTTTTTATATTTTTTGTAAAGATTTCCCTACACATTTATCAAAACATAGAGAATGCGATATTTCAACAATAATTAAACTGATATAGTACATATAGAGAAGTCTTTATACAAAATAAAAAAATTCTTTTAAATTACAAAAAATATGCGGGACCACTCCGCTTTTTTACGAAACTTGTAACCGGTACTAAAAATTCGGATTTTTCTAAATTGGTAACCCGTTCAAAAGACCGATCTAATTATTGAATGACCATAATAAAAAAAATTGCGTAATCACTCCGCCTCTCTCAAAATTCGTAGCCGGAATTAAAAACCTGGAGTTTTCGTAATTGGTTACCTTAACAAAATACCAATTTAATTTTTGAAATCAGGCCCCGGGAAGTAGTTTTGTAGGAGCAAAGTTTCAACAAATTACGACCACTTCTTGTAAGTACATTTCCCTTCCCGAGGAGTTATACTGCCTTGAGGTCTTTGAAGGACGAGGTGGGAAATTGGACAGTGAATGGTCGATTAAGCTTCTCTTCCATCGATTCGGGGACCGCCTTGATATGCGTCGCTTTTCTTATTTAACCGATAAACTCCTTCAAGACCTTTGTATACATATGTCCCCAAGTGTTGGTGTGTTTCTATTGTAGGCTCCACAAGCTCCAACAAAGATTTCAAAACAATGAATTTCTATTCCGTTCTGCTTAAACCCCGATAGATGACCCCTTCGTATATAAAGATTTCTCTCTAGATGCCTTCTAATGCCAAAGAGGAGACTTTTAACATTGTCCTTCCGATTCTGATTAGTTGGGGAGCTTGGGATCTAAACCGCCAACCTATTGAAGGGGCACCGGGTGCTTAGCTGTCTATTTAAATACCTCAGTATTCTAGGAGACTTCAACTTCTTCCCTCACATCCCCCTAGGGACCCAAGAAGTTCGAAGAAGTTGAAAATATCAACCAAAGCATTATTAATATTAACCAAAAATCAAGATGACTGCTTTTCAAGTTTGAATTTGGTAATATTAACCAATTTTTGGTTGATTTTTCTCTCAGTGTATAAATTGCATGAAAGTGAACTTCAAACGACATGAAAAGGCATCTGCGATAGTCTAACTCCATTTGGCTTCTTCACTTAACCAAACTCGTTACTGCTGGCTAATTGAGAACTTTATTGTGCTATGATTGCAGTTTAATGGGAGAATAAGCGGAAAGATTTCTGTCTAAAAGATATTTAATTGGCATTCGCTCTCTTTACACATCGCCCGTGTGTAATTATTTGCACCACTCTTTTCCATATTAGTGATCCTGAATTGAGCATGAAGCCTGAATTTTTTGGCTGTTGTCTTTTATTTAAACAAAGGCAGGTGCGACATTTCACACACCAATTAAATACTTTGCGTGTCAAACAATATGATTGTGGGAATAATTTTAGTACTCATAAAAAGTTCTCCAGCTATCCACTCTAGAAATATGTATGTATGTATGTATGCAAGTGGATGGAACAAATCAAATTATCTGCGAGTCAAGGATAGGGTTGTATATATTAGACCAGGAAAAAGTTAATAGAGCAAATTTAAAGGTAAAAAGGAAAGAACATTTTTATACATTTACTTTACATATATTAGATTAATTGAAATACTAAATATTAAATACTTAACTAACATACATATTTAAATAGTTACATTTTATTTATATATAAATATTTCAAATCAGGAACAAAATCTACGAATCGCATTGTAGGTCCAACGAGCTGGCTCACCAATTCGTTATTTTTTAATAATACAATGTACTCTGGCGGTTGTATGTACATTAGGGTGGTCCAAAAACAGTAAAGTCGGAATTATAATGCTCTCACCCCCTGGGATTGTTCCATATCGAAAAACTATTTTTTTTTATTTTGAAATCAAAAAATATTTAGAGATCGCTAAAAGCGCTCAAAGTTTTCCATGTATTTTACATGGGAAAAAAACAACTTTTCGTGTAAATGGTATGGAATTCTTGAAAATCAATATTTTTCGATCGGAAAACTCTGGTTATCTTCAGGAGACTTTCAATAATAATACCCAATTGTTTATTCAACCATTTTTTAATACTAAAGATTTTTTCTGGTCCCCCCATTGAATTTTTCAAGGTTTTTGGCGAATATTGGGAAGCTGCTGCAGAGAAACAGAGTTATCCGATCGAAAAATATTGATTTTTAAGAATTCTATACCATTTCTACGAAAAGTTGTTTTTTTCCCCATACAAAATACATGGAAAACTTTGGGCGCTTTGAGAGACCTCTAAATATTTTTTTAAATTTTAAAATAAAGAATAGGGGTATATGTTTTTCGGTGTAGAACAATCTCAGGGTGTGAGAGCATAAAAATTCCGACTTTACTTTTTCATGTGTATTCTTGTACCACCCTAATGTACATACATACATATGTACGTGCATACATTTTATTGTATAATTATGCACACACATATAAAAAAATAACAAAACTTCGAAACTATTTCACAAAAAATGCATTCCAACCGCTACTTGATTGAAATGGCCGTGATGTGCCCGTCAATTGGTCAATCAAACAAACAGGCAGACACTGTTTGATCCACATTTATGTACACACGTAATTATGCAATCAATACTTCAATGTCAATAAAGCATTGGCAGCGAGTTACAAATAAATATACAAACATAGACTCGCAAGTTTAAAAAAAAAATTTAATACATATTTTTAAATTAAACATTGGTAGGAAAGTAGGCCGCTATTTTTAGTACGAAAGAAAAATTGCATATCTATGCATGATGCTATGAATCTGTACATGTGCTCGAGGGCCTATATAAATATGTAACTATGTACATACATACGTGATTCGCACAAAAAAAGCGACCAGTCTGGGATGAAAACAGAATACATTGCAAAGATACATGCGGCTACTTAGTATGTATGAAAAGAACTAGTCCCAAGTAGAAGTACAAATTATCGCTATATAAGCCTTAAGTCCATGTTCACATAGGCGAAGAGTTGGTCTGCTATACCAAACACGAGTATTATTCGAAATTCCAGCCCGCAAATGACTTCGCAAAAGGGCTAGCGGACAAGGCAGTATCAGGACTTTTAGACTCACGTTAAATACAGTCAAGGCCAGTAGACAGTTGCTCAGGCGTATCAGCAAACTAGAAACCAGTAACAAGGTTATCTTGTGATGTGTTTCAGGTCACGAGGAAGTTGATGCTTTCGCGAAATGCGGAGCCCAACGAAGCCTTCTGTAGTCCATCAGCCCTTCTGTAGTTCACCCAATGGAATACACCGAAGGGCTTCTAAGAAGGTTAAGACTCTCACGACAGTTTAATTCTAGCCGGGAGGGTCTGAGAACAATCACTGAATACATGACAGAACATTGCATGCTAAGCTACCAAGTAAATGTAAAAAGTAACTTTGTGAGGAGGCAGACCGCAGGTTTTGTAGACTTATACATCTTGGGGTAACAATATATCCAGCCATATCTTGAACATGAATCTGTATTGGCTTCATAAGGATGCAAATCCACCACTGCAACGATCCACTGAGGCGGCGCTTCACGAAGTCATTACAACAGTTGGGAGATCTTAGAGATTCCTGCAGTGCACACCTGGAGACCTTCCTTGAAATAGAAACAGCTTTTAACAATGTCCGCTATCCACAAAAACTGAGTCGTATTTGGCATCAGTTTATTTTAGCGGCAATACTGCCGAACGTTCTCAACATAATTGGAAAATGAATTCTAACGAAGATATTTCCGCACTTTTACACTTTTAAGGCTGCTGCGGTAAGCCAGCTTAGGCAACTGGGAGTGAAAGTAGCAACCTACATACATATATCTATGATAATTTGGGTAGCCGAGCTATTTCCATAAATGTTGAGCAGCAACATTGAAGGCGCTCTAGGAAAGCCAAGCCGATAAACTGAGCACTGTGGTCTTATCATGTTGCTTCGCCTGCTGATTCGTGTGTGGGCAGGTTTCTCATGGCATGAATATCAAAACATTTTAAAACATATATTACGTTGGTTGCCAAAACGGTTACCTCGTGTGTACTCAGCATTAGAGTCAACCCGGTCGTGAAAAAAACCCCTAGCATTGAATTAGCAAATTTGAATATCCAAATGAATGCAACGATTATTTAAGCGAGCGAGAAGTATCTGGGAGTCAAACTGGATCTTAATCTATGATAGTGATTCGTCCGATGTCATGTTACGGTCCCCTGGCCTATCATGTAAAACTAGGTAGCAGATGCTTTCTCCGAATCTCTGGGAGTAAGAAAATCAATCCACCTTGTTTGACTCAAAGAGCTGGGTTTATAGTGTAGAAGTAGTCAGGGCTATCACAGAATCCATTGTAGTTCGATTTTTTCTCTGATTCTCTGGGAGTAAGAAAATCAATACACCCTGCTTGACTTTGCATGTGTTTACCTAGGAGAAGTATTTGCAATCGCTGAAGGCTTTCGCCTTATGAAGAGTAGTAGTTTTGCGGACAACCAAGTGTCCATTAAAGCTATAGCATGCTTTACTAAATTTAAATGGGAACTAAATATGTTTATACAGGGAAATTTTTTTCTCATAGTTGGTCTTTGGCACTTGCCTGCTATATATGTATGTAGTCAAATTCATGTAGCCCGTATACAACCTGAAAAGGACACACATTTTGTTTCGAAATCCCTGCACACCACCAGCAAGGAGTTCGGTAGAAGCTGCAGGGACAATTACGAACTGTTAACAGTAAAACACCTTCTTTTTACATATCCAGCTTTAATGAGAAACAGGAATACCACACTAGGAGGATACGATATCTGATACTTATAAGCCTCTACATCACTTGGTTGCTACTTGCTTACTTGTAGTTAAGCTATTCGTCGCCATTCTAACCCAGCCTAACCGCGGTCTTATCTCGTTAGAGGTTAGGCACACAGATTTTTTTTTTCAAAGAGATGTTTAAAAAGCACGAATATTTATGTTTTTTTTTTGTAAGTATGTATGTATTTATTTTTATTGTAAACGCTAAATATGTTATATTTAGCTATGTATTTCTGTTGCTCAATCGAAAAGCTAAATAAAATAATTTTATTTGTGCAATGATGTGAGTATATTAATAATAATATTATGTATTTACGGCATAACATACATATGTACATGTATGTATATTTATAGACACATTTATCTGCTTTTAACGGTTTCGTCAAATAATTCACTTACGCATTTATTTACATACGTACAGTTACAATAAAAATATCTTTGTTCTTAGAAATTTTAATGTGTTTATTCACAAGAACATTTTTGCCTGCTTCTACGAAATGTACAAACATGCAAATGTAGATACATATTATGGATCTACTTTTCTTTTGTGCTATTTTCATAATTCCAAAAACTTTTGTTTCATAATCGTCGCGTCAATTCAGATTTTGAACTCAAATATTGCCAGTTGCAGTCGATGCAGAAGAGATATTTTACTCGAAACGCTTAAAATATTTTTTATTGATATATTATCTTACTTTAACATATGTAATTTTATTATTAATCATTTTATTAATATTTACTTAAACATTTCATTATAGACTCCATATTAGCCTTAAACTAAAAATTGTTTACTTGGTAAAATATTACACGTTTCCAAAACATTATTTGCCTAACATTAATATAAGTTTACTATGTATGTCTGCATGTATTTTGTGCATGTGTGTGTGTGTGTATGTATTTTGTTTGCTTTTAATATCAATTTAGGTACAATCAACATAATTCAAGTGAATTTAATTAATGTTTTTTATTATTTTTTTCTCAAATAAGTATATCTACTTGCACTCACTTTTTTTAACTTTCAAAAGCTTTTTTACTGTGATTTATTACATAATACCTTACTTAAAATTTTTTAATTCTACAATTTTTTATAACCTATTTTAGTATTTTTAGTTTAGTTTACTTTTTTTAATTATAATTACAGCACTTATTAACTTAAAAACAAAAGTGTGTTACTACTACATTAAATACTTTTTTTAAAATTTTGGTTTTTTCCAATAATGTAATATTTTAATAAGTTGGTTTTGCTACTCACATGTATGTATGTATTTATTTTATTGTATGTATATTGCGCCTGTAGTGTATTGAAACATTTTCTAATTGCATGGATTGCCACTTTTTACGAATTAATCGTCAATTGAATCCTCATCGCTGTCCATCCATCTCCAGAAATATTTGACTTCTGAGTCCACTATTTCGAAGAAAATTTCACACCGACTGGCTATATCTTTTTGAGTGAAAGAAAATTAAGCAAAAAATATGTTTTTTGTTTTAATTTTTAATGAGACGAAGTGTAGAAAAATGTATATTTTTTAATATAATATGCATATCTACATACAGTAACTCAAACAAGTGAACGCGTATTGTTTATCATTCTAAATTTTTTTATTTTTCTATAAAAATATTGTCCACTTTTTTGTACTTTATCCATATGAACATGAATTTCTTAGGAAATAAAATGCGAAATACGTTCTTGAAAAAATTCAAAAAATCAACGGCAGTTGTTTGTAAATTGCACATGTTATAAAAAAAATAAAAAAATTTTAAACCAATGCGATTTTTTAGCCACTTGAAGCTCGCACTTCTGTTGAATAAAACTGTGTGGGTTATAAAACTGCATACCCAAAAATTTTCAAAGGACTCAAATTAAACATTTTTGATTTTGATGAAAATGCTGAATTTTCTTCAACTTTGTATAAAGTTTTAAACTTTGATCTACATGAAAAATAACAAAAAAAAATAAATAATAATATCTGAAAAACATTGCGAATATTTCAAAAAATCAACACGTGGTCCTTTGTTAGAGTCACTGTATATTTAGAAACAAAAAATTATGGGAACTGAGTTTCAAAGCAAAATTTTAGTATATTAAATTTTTCATATAATTGCGGCTGGTGGTATTTCTATTATAAAATATTTGAAAAAAAATAAAAATTTTATTTGATGGTGCACATTTAGCAAGTAATCAATTATGTAGTTAATTACTGTGGGTTTAAGATAATCAATATTCTTTTTAATAAGATGACGGTGCCGAACGTTTCATTTTCACAGCCACAAAACTTGGTGGACAAACTTTTGAAGGAAAAACTTTTTATTATTTTTATTTTCATTTAAAAACAGAATCGTAATTTAATGTGAAGTGATGAAAAATAATTTCATTTCATCTTTCCACAAAACACGAATCGAAATAGAAATTTTGCGGAACTGCAAACATTTGTTCTAACTATTTACATAAAACCCAAATAACTTCGAAAAATCAATATCTACCTTAATTTTTAAATCTAACAATTCCAAAAAAAAAATCTTCTAAATTTCTAAAAAACTACAAAAGTTACGAAAAATCCGGCAATAATTGCTGAACGATCTAGGAAAATTTAAAATAAGCCCCGAAAAATTTCGAAATTCGCGAAAAATGTAATTTGTGAAACTGGAAAATATCATAAAATCGTGAAGGTTTCTAAAGATGCTAAAAATAACAAAAACAGCGGAAAATCGCGAAACGTCACGAAAATGCCCGAAATAAATCCTGAAAAACCCGGAAATTTTTCCTCCAAAACCTGAAAAAAAATTTGACAAACCACGAATAATTTAAGTTTTGAATCTGGAGCATGTCAAATATCTCGAATTCTTTTGCAAAATATGAAAACTCTATAGTCTGCACTTTTATTCAGCTTGAGGTCATTTTTAATGAAAATGTTTGTTTTTATTTCAGAGATCACCACATCTCACTGGTACTTGAACTAGCAAGTCCGGCTTACAGCGCCAGTGGTCTACACCAGCGCTCAAGCTCAACAAAATTGTTGAATATAAACGGTTATTAAGCCAATAAATAACAGAAAACAAAAAAGAAATTTTAAGTCTCAAAAAAAGGCGCGAAAAATCCCGGGACTTTTCAAAGTAAATCGTGAATGATCCCGTAAAATCTCGAACAAATCTAAAAATATTCTTCACAAATCTCACAAATCATTTGATATTTTTTTAATTGTGAACTTTATTGCTTGGTAGTGGCAGAACAAAAGACATTGCGATCTGAAAGATCTATTGTGTCTCCGAAGAGAGTCCCTAACCCAGTATAAAGAGGATACGTTCGGCTCTCTTGATGAATCCTACTAGTGCCTGGAAGGCGAACTCTATAGTTATTAAAAGGATTCGGGTACTGTAAAAAGTTGTAAAATTAGGTAATTGTAGGGCCAGTGCAGGTAAACGTAATACTTTCTTTGATAATTGATACTAGTCGCACAATTTTTAAGGCAGGTATCGCCAATGTGCAGGTATGCTAAATGCATCTATCGGAGCAGTTTCCTTATAAATGTTAAAAATAATGCCTCTGATGCGCATTTTAGGGTAGGTATCTTAAATGTGCACTTAAGCATAGAGGCAGCAAAGCAAAATATACTGTATATAGATTCGCATGGTATCGTCAAATTTGATGCGAAAACTTCTTTCTTTATTTGCGTCTTTTTTGTATCAAAACCAGCAAAATAACTTTTATTTAGAGTATGTGAAACTTAAGCTTAAAACCATTTTCTACCCGAACTCCACAACAGTGAATATCCAATTATTGCAAACACTTTACAAATAAAAAAATAACCGTAAAAGTAATCCGTCGCACTCTCATATTTCTCCTTCCTTAACCACATGTCGCCACAGAATTGATTGTGCTCAATTCCCAACAAATACAAATACAAATACAAATACTTAAGCTAAAACGTAGCAAATAAACAAAAAGGCAATAAACCATTCAATACACATACATATATATGTACATTGGGGTGGTCCTAAAATGCATGAGGCCAAAAAGTAAAGTCGGAATTTTAATGCACTCACTCCTAAGGATTGTTCTATGTCAGAAAAAATATACTCCTATTTTTTTTTTATCAGAAAATATTTAGAAGTCGCTCATAGCGCTCAAAGTTTTCCATGTATTTTATATGAGGAAAAACCCACTTTTCGTAGAAATTGTATAGAGGTCTTAAAAATCAATATTTTTCAAGCTGCTTCTCTGCTGGAGATTCCCTATAATAATAACCAATTCCTTATGCAATAAAAAATCGTTATTAAAAAATGGTTAAAAAAACAATTGGGTATTATTATTGGAAGTCTCTTGAAGAGAGCCAGAGATTTCCGGTCGCAAACTATTGATTTTCAAGAATTTTATACGAAAAGGTGTTTTTTTTCATATAAACTATATGAAAAACTTTGAGCGCTTTGAGGGACCTCAAAATATTTTTTGATTTCGAAAATAAAAAATAGGCGTATATTTTTTCCGACATAGAACAATCCTAGGGGGTGAGAGCATTAAAATTCTGACTTTACTTTTTATTTTTTTTTGTACCACCCTAATGTATCTACATACTTATGTACATACTTCGGTGCACTCACCTTAATCACTCGCCACGCTAGTTGCCGTCACACCGTATTTGTCGTTGCCATTATTGTTATTGTTCTTGCTATTGCTGTTGTTGTTGTTGTTATTGTTTTTGTTGTTTCCAGCATTCTTTATGCTAGCGACATCAGTGACAATGGCAGTTGCCACCACACCACTATCTGCAATGGATTTTGGCAACACTTTCGCTTTGGCACACTCAACCCCTCCTCCTCCTCCTCTGCTCGACGACTTCATCTCTTTGTTTGTCAGCTCAGCTGCTGCTTCGGCTGCCGACGGCACATTGGCTGTGGTTGAGGAGGCGATATTCGTAGCAGACGTCGACTTTGTAATGCCACTTGGACTCTTGTTGTTGCTGGTGGTGGTGGTGGTGGTGATGCCTGTGGACGAACTTATTTGAGTTACATCCTCTGCTGCATTTAGCTTGGCCGCGTATGCTTCAGCGGCGGCTGCGGATGCGCGCATATTTAAATTGGCGGCCACTTGATCGATGGTCGTTGGCTTTTTTATGGTGCGTGTCGTTGCCGCCGCAGTTGTGCTGGTGGGGGTGGGGGTGGAGGTGGCGGTGGCGGCGGCGGTGGCGGCGGTTGAGTGTAGCATAACAGCTGGACTGAGAGGAGCTGCAACGCCGGTTAAAGGTAGCGCCGTAAGTGGTAATTTCTTTTGTGCAGGCGGTGAAGTGAGATTAAGCGTGGCTGTGGATGTGGATGGGGAGCTGGCGGTGCTGGTGCTTGTATTGGTGATGGAGTTTGCAGTTAATGAGTCAACAGCAACAGCAGTTGAGCTCACCGTGGGCAGCGTCGACATATTGCGAAACGCCAGCGCCGAGGGATTGGGTATGTTGCGCACGGAAGCGTTTTGCTGCCGCGACAATGATGATTGTTGTGACTTTGGCTTCTCATAGGATTGTGAGGCGCGTATTGCGATCTTCTCGCGCGCTGTTGCCGACTCGGAAAGCAAATGTAGATTCTGCAGATCATCGTTGCTCATATCTGTTGGCAAATTCAGCTGTTGTTGTTGCTTTGAAGCAGCAGCGGCGACGCTGTCTTGCACCGTTGTGGAGGTGATGTTCTGTTTCAGCTTATTCAAAGCCGCCTCCAGGCTTTCTCGGACCGATGGAGCTATTAGCGTGGCATTGACTGTAGTATCAGCCAGTCGAATTTCTTCTTTGCCACCAGCACTGCCGGCGGTGTCAGCTATTTCAATAAATTGATCCCTAGAGTTGGGTCTGAATTCACGCAAGCTGATGCGCTGCGGTTGCTGCAATTTTTTCTCGGTAGCGCCGTTGTTTATGCCATTGCCCTCCTGTTTGTTGCAAGCTTTATCTGCGCCTTTCTTAGTCGCCGGAAAAGTTGGACCATGCAGATTTACAAGCGCCGGCGGTGACAGCCGGTAAGGATTGTTCCTTCCTTGCCCGAGGGGCGTGGTACTCAAGGCCGCTTGCGCCGACTTTGTGGCGCCAGTGGTGGGCAAAGCGCCCAGTTGCTGCCCCACGGCTTTCTTACCCTTGACCATAGACAGTGGCGGTCCCATCATCCGACTACCGCCGCCTTTTGTAGATTTCACAGTTGGTTGCGATTGCATATCAGCAGCCGCTTGCCCAGAGTTGATGCGCACAATTTCCACGGCGGGTTTGTTGTAGGGCAAATGCAAGGGGGTGTAGGGTGGCAATTGCCAGTGCTGTTGCCTTTGCGCTATGCCACCAGGTTGGCGCGCTGTAATTGTGACTGCGCTACTGCCAGCGCTGGCGCCGTGCGCCTGCGTTACAGTGTCGGCCATCTTGGTAATACTAATAGTGGTTGAGGGAGTGTAGGGTTTATTCGCATAGCTGCTGTAAAGGGACTTGCGTTGCGAGGCGTCCAACTTTGGTTGCTTGCCGCGCCCGCCAAGCGCGTATGACTCATCCAAGGAGGCGGATCGCTTCAGCTGCATGCCAAGTTGTTTGCTGCTGGCGCTGGCTATGGATGAAGGTGTATATGAGCTATTTGTTGCGGGCGAGGAACGACGTGGCAAGCTAGGAACTATGAAGTGGGGATGAGACTTCGGTACAGGTGCGGAACCTTGTCTGTTGTACTGCGGTATTGCGGTTGGTTTTGTTGCTGTTGATAGCGACTGCTTGCCCTTTACTACTTCGGATTGCTTGCTAGCGCTCGTCGTCGACTTAGACTGACCAGCAGTTGTACTTGTGACGGTCAGTGTATTAAAATTGAGTGGGGTTGTCTTGAAGAGGCTGGGCGGCAAGGGCGGCGATGCTGGTAACTTCACTTCCTTGATATTGTTTAAAGGTTTTGTCAGCAACTGAGATTGTGGTAACGACAGCAACGTTTCATCGGCTTTAACAATTTTGACGATCTCTTTGCTCTTCTCCTTCTCCTTCATGAGATGATTAATACTACGCGACTCTTCGCCAAGTGTCTTATTTAACGCCAAGAGGCTATCCGTTTGTGACGCGGTAGGTGTTGTACCACTCGTCGCCACTGCATTGGCATCCTTAGATCCCCTGCTCTCGTGGTGTGACTTGCGCCCTTCGTCGTTGCTCCTCCGCGTGCCGTAGCTTTCTGATTTGTGTGATTTATGATTATGCGGCGCCGTTAGCTTAACCTTCATCTTAAGACTCTCCTCCTCTGGCTTACTGGATATCTCGGCATGCATTCTGCGGCGCTTGCTGTCTTTTGGGTCCTTAGAATCTTTTGAGTGCTTCTTTTTCCTCTTCTTGTGGAACGAAGTAGATGCTAACTCGGTGGGTGCCGACATTGGAAATGCATTATTCGATGAGCTGGTGGTTGAAGAAGCTGAAGAGAGTGGTGAGGCATTCGGGCTATATTTGAGCTTGTCACATGATTCCGCCGATTCCGGTGGCGTCAGCACCTCAATGGGTTGTAAGCCGATATTCTTAGCATATGTCTCAATATCAAGCTGATCATTCAAAGGCCCAGTCACATCGTCCAATGAATGTTTGCGGTGCTTGAAGCGCCCTGATTTCTCCGAAGACCCACCACTGTGCAAAACACCTGCCGATTTAGGCTTCGAAATGCTCAAGCGTGTCTTCAAGCTGTTCAATTCAATCTTCAATTTTGGCACATTTCTAGTCGTTCCGCTTTTGGATGTCTCCGATGCAGCGATCATCGTTACAGATGGTGGCGATTTCTTGCTCGCAGTCTTCAATTGTGCCAGCGATACATTCTCGAACTCGTCGTCGATTGAGTATGGTGACTTCGGCACTTGCGACTGCGGTATGCTCACCACAATATCACACTTGGGCACCACCGATGCGCCCTGAGATGGTGTTGGCTCAACAGCGATCGCAATATCGGCTGATTTAGGTGAGCGCTGTGCACTCTTCGGCGAACTCTTTGGTGAATTGCTGTTGCTGGTCGTGGAGGAGACAGCATAGTCGCTGTAACGCATATCATTGCTCCGCAGACTCTTGAAATCATTTGTTACTGTGTAGGTAACTTCCTCATTATGGTTGCGCTTTGGCGATGCCTTTTTGCCGCTATCTGCACTCGATTTACGCGCAATTATCATTTTCACTGGTGCATTTATCTCTTCAACAGCTGATTTGATTGACGTGCTCACCTTGACGCACTTTGGTGACTTGCTCTGGCCTTTATCTGTGTTTTCCAATGTTGTGTGGGCGCTACAGTTGTGCGAAAGCGGAGAAGTTGCACAGGGCAAAGTTGTAATGTTCGTCTCATCGCAAATGGTAAGCTCTTTGCTTTGTTGTGTTTCTGTGGCTTTTATGCTGTTAGAGCAATCAGTTCTTTTAACTTCGACGTCGGATTTATTGGAGTCATTTTCTATTTTTTGCGACTCATCACCATAGAATAGTATGCGATAGGTGAATTTCATGGGCGCGTGCTGTAAATCAATGAGTATAAGGGTAATAACAACAAAAATCGGAGATGTGTGAATAATAAATATACAGGATGAACTGAATTTATGTGGCGCCAGAAGCTGCGAGCTCACTCTACCATATTTACGTATCCCTGTCTGTCGTTGGAGCTTAAAGACCCGTAAAAACTCGAAATGCTATATGATTTGCAGAGATTTAGAAATCTGTACAAATGATTGAGATATATATTTTACACAACGACAGCTGGATAGATTTATATAAAAGAGGAATGGGCAAAGATAGCTTTATTTCAAGCTTAAAAGCTCTTCATGACTTTTAAACCTTTCTGTCGATATTTAATGGGCGCGCACTCTTTGTCTTAATACAAACAGTACGCTCGAGCTTAGATCAGCATTAGATCAGTGGCGATCAGCAAGGGCTTTTACGGTGTACAAAGCTTTTAAAAGCTTTTCATCCCGAATACGTCGCGTCATACAACTTAAAAGGGATCTGCCTGAGGGCTAACATATTTCGCTTGAAAGCTAACATTTTTCAGTGGAAAAAGCTTTTAAAAGCTTTCAATACTTTTGAGCTCTTCTAAGATTTCTATTATCTATTTTATAGACGTGTACAGTGTAAAATCCTTGCCTTCTATATACCTCCATCTCCGGATCTAAAAGCATCAACTTCACTTTCAGTACAATTTCATTCGAAAATTTGTAGAAATAATAGATATTCTACACAAATCTGAATTAGCGTCAAAACGAGAGACATTGATACAGGACCTGGAGTTTCCGTTCACCTCTCCCTTAAAACCCAGTTTTTATTGTGGGTCACTCTTCAACGAACGATTAAATCATATGAAAAATAATTACAATGCAATATGTACAGGGCTTCAGTAAGGAAAGAAAGCAGAGAAGGTACTGCCTTCAAATTAATAAGATATAAGTCACGCGTGTTTTCTTGTGTTAAGAGTTAAGGCAAGAAAGCTGCTGAGACTCCTCACCGCACTACTTTCGAACTTATGATTTTGAAAATGAGAATCCATCCGGCTTCTGAAGACATTGACATATCTTATGGTAACGTACACATTTGGGAACGAATTTCGGTCATCCCTTGTCAAGTTTGGTTTGGAGACAAACCGGTTTGCCATCTTCAGTATCATAGTTCAGTACGAGTAAGCGCCCTCGTACACCTCGAGAAATCGTATTATCTGAAGGATGCTGCTTTGGCAGAGTTGTTTGAGGTAAGAAGCTCGGCTAAAAACGGTAAACGCCATTTTTCTTTTTTACAAAGTGGAGATACTTGAATGGCGTATATAGAGGTTTAAGAAAACTACATACACATATGTACGCATATATAAATATTCACAACGGAATCGCATTTGAGCAGAAAACAATCTTTAAATATAAAATTCACGTTCTTACTGAGCGACCTTCTTATGTATACAATAGTAGGTATCCGTTCTCGAGGTTGTGAGGAAAAATGCGCTGACAATTTACTCTATGTGCACGCTTATAGCTCAGTTATGCAGACTTTGCACTGCACTGTAGCCAATGGTAGTCATCTATTACGGCAAAATGCTCCGGAACCATTGTCAGACTAGGCCGATCATACTTTGAAGTGCCATCAAATTATAACTTAAGAAAATTTTATTACATGGTAGTTGAGAAGTACAATATATAGATTGCTTGGCGTTAGTAGTCGCGCCTAAACAGTTGTCCCTGCCCATCATATTTTTCGTCAATATTCTGTCATCATAATCTAGTGGTTTGATCTAAAAATTAAAATATTTCACTTTAGGATTTTGAAAATATTTCGATTATGCTTAATTTTTCGTTGAATAACTTGTCCAAATAACTCCATACCATCCTACAGTAAAAGTTTGAACGAAAATGTATCGTCTAATTATCGCAAACGGTTAATATTCATTCAAAAAACTGTAAAATTTGCAACAAATTCAAAGCCCCGTTTTTTCTATAAATCAACATACTTAATATTCTTTCTGTAGTGATCATTATATTCGTTTTAAAACTTAAGGAAATCTCCACAAACTGAAGTGTTAATCGTTTTTGTATCTCCTGTACGTCAGAAGATATACGAATAAGAACTTAAAAAAATTGTAAAAATGCCAAAAATCAAGTGGCTAGAAACATTTTTTGAAGAGGAAATAATTTACAACAAATGGGTACAAGTTTTGTCTTTTGCCGTTTTCGTTTCCATAAAAAATGGTGCCTTTAAATTGCCCTCTCCTGAGAGACAGCACTTAAATGCTCCGATGAGGTCAAATATCTGTGGATGACGCTAGATAAGAGACTTAATTGGAACTCCTATCATTGCAGAATGGTTTCTAAAGCTACACGGGTCATGTGGGCCTGCCGAAGACCTTTTGGTAGGAAATGGGGTTTGAGCTCAAGGCTGATAGATAGACTTGATCTACCGTATGCTAGTCCGTCCAATTGCGTCTTATGCATCCATAGCTCCTCATATTTTTATCCAAGAAACAGCAGCCACGAAGGAACTGCAACTTCGACTATCTAACGACGGCTTCTTCGTAAAGAAGCTTCATGCAGGTATTCTTGGGAAGATACCAGGGTTGAAAATATGCGGAATCTCAGATTCCATGAATAAAGAGGTCTGCTTTGGCGGAAAATTCCGAGTGATAATCACCGATCGCGAAGTTTGGGCAAAAGTGCTCCCTGGACTTGATCTCAAATACATACGTTGGTACACAGACGGTTCAAGGATGGCGGACACAGCGGGTGCAGCTAACTTTGGACCTAGCCCCGAACTTGCGATTTCACTTTCTTTATATTCAAAGTTCTTTGGCTTGGTGCTATACTAAATACTTAGTGCCAGAGTTCGAAACCTAATATTTTTTTTAACATCCACTATTTCAGTTTCTTACACATAAACTCCATTAAAAATTTTGCATGTACATACATATGCACTTAAAAAACACGTAAGTATACAAATGTATATGTATATATTAGGGGGCTTCATGAATTCATTCAAACTTCTAGCCAAACAGAGTACAGATTTTAATATTTTACTTCACATACAAAACGCTGAGTTTAGAATTTTGTGTACTTGTACACTCAAATTCGAAAAAAATTTTAAGCCAAAATCATTTATTCGTTTTGCATATGAATAATTCATAAGCCATTTCGAATGAATTCATGCAGCTCTCTAGTATATATGCACGTTTTTAAGCTTAGAACTTTAATAACGCGTACATAGTATGTTTAATGAAAATATTCGCTATAACTCACCCTCTTCCAATTGTAACAATAGCCCACATCCATTAGCGTAAAATCATTTGGCAACACCTCATCCTCATAAATCACTTCCACCTCGATACGCTTACTCTCCGGGTCAATGCCGAATTTAGAGCAGAGGAAACGTTTCAAGTGACGTATCTTCACACCAGCTGGACATTGTAGGTAACGAACTGGTGGAATTTGACTCGTGCTACAGCCTTCAAGCAACGCCGGATGATATTCCAATGACAAACTAATGACCGGAAAATGTAGAAAGAAAGAAAGAATTGAAGAGAGATATGAAACGACGGAAAGTAATAAAATGCATTTAGAGGAATTTTCTAGGAAGTTGCAATGCAACTGCAACGAATGCCAATTGCAAACTTTTACAGCAGCATTGCAAAATATGTATTTCAAATTTCTTACCTAATTGGTTCAGCTGGCGCAAAGAAATTCTCTTCAATTGTGTCCTGCTCACAGCTATCGATGCTAACCGCTTCCTCGTCGTCCGTTTTCTCTTGCCCATTGTGCTGTGTGGCTCTGAAATGTAATACACGTTCGCGTTCCTTTTGATACAAACCAGGTACCAATTTGAAGATTAATGCGCGCAGCACATCATCCGATCTGTAAGAATGAAAAAGAGCACAAGCGAGAAGTTGTAAATCAAGAAAGAGACCTTCGCACAAAAAGGGGAGTAATTGAAATATTAATGAGCTTATCGGATACTTACTTCAAATTGGTCACATTGATTTGTTTGCCACCTCCAGCAAGCTTACATTGCGGACAGCATGCTTCGCCGAGTAAATGTTGAACAATACAGCTGCGGCAATCTGAAAAGTGATATAGGAAAGTTTTTAGAAAACGATGAATGGTTTGAGTTGGCATTTTTAATTGTCTTTAATGTCTATTATATTGGTAGTTTGGATCGGAATAAATGTATAAGAAGACGTATGCTAATTAGTTGGAAAGTGTACAGAGGCTTGTCATTTTATCTATTCCTGTAGACTTATAGCTACGAATCTTCTTCCAGTACCGAATCTTGGACCCCTAGACTCGAATAGGCCAATAGGTCATATTATTATGTATTTATAATGAAAACTCGAAAGGTGGCTTGGGAAAGGTTTGTGTTGCTCCTTGAAACGAGAATATCCGATTCAAAATTCATCAACAGGCCCACAAAGCCCGAGTGGCTTTACAAGGCATCCTATTTAAATAGAAGTTGCATCTAAGCACTTTTTACGATATTCAATATTAAGAATGAAAAGACCAATACAGTTCGCTTCACAAACGTTGAGGAGAAAGTTTACGTTGGTTGCGCACAATAAGGCAGTGTCGCAAATTTTTGCTCCGAGTTAGGGCCTGCCTGCTGTTACTAAAACACGTGTGCATCATTACGCCATATACATATCTAGCATCGTTTAACTTTGATATCCGCGTAAATAGATCTTCAGAAAGCGCATACGCAAACGCCTTGTCCCGGTTACCACAAAGCATGACACAAAACGTCATGGAAGTTGACTTTATTGAATAGAATGCGATTCAAAATTTACCGCTAACGGCAAGTGACTTAGGCAAGGCAACGAAAGAAGAAAATGAAGTTAAGGTTTTAACTGAGTCTTTGAGGTATGGAAGAGTTTGTAATTCACGGGACAGGTTTGGCATAGAACAAACAGAATATTCACTGCAAAGTGGCTGCTTACTGCGAGGAATACGGGTTTATATCCCGATCGAACTTCGGAAAAAAGTTTTAATGGCACCTTTCACCGGTCATTTCGGTAGCTCGAAGATTAAAACTCTGGCTATAGCCTCCTGCTGGTGCCCAAAATTAGTCGTGGACACAGAAAACATGGTACTGAATTGCTCATTGTGCCAAGCCCAGAAGCCTAATCCACAAATGGTGCCCGTATACTGTTGACTACCACCCCGTAAAGTCTTCGAGAGGGTGCATGTCGATTCCGCTGGGCCTTTCATGGGGAAATATTTTTTCGTTTTAGTAGATTCGTTAAGTAAGTGGCCGGGAATACATCTTGTACCAAATATAACAACAACGGCAACAATACTTAAATGCACACAAATATTTTCGACGTTTGGTGTCCCAAATATTTTAGTTTCGCATCATGGCTCTCAATTTAATTCTTCTGAGTTCAAATGTTTCCTAAAGGAAAATGGTATCATACATAAACAGGGGGCATAGTATCATCCAGCCACAAACGGCCAAGCCGAAAGATTTTTTCAGACTTTTAAAAATAAAATGAAATCGATAAGAACCCAAGCATCCACAATAGAAAACGACTTAACAATATTCCTTCTATTCTTCTATCGACACTCCATCCACCAGGGCTACCAGGAAATCGCCGGCCAACTTGATGATAATCGTACGTGGACCCGACATGTAGACCAAATGCGAAAAGTTGGAAAACTGGTATCCCATACACCTGCAAATGTGGAGGTGCAACCATCAACACCAACAGTAACATCCGAAGTCGCACCGGTTGGTATTGGAAGGGAGAGTCGTCTTGGCGTCGCTCGGGATAAAGGCTCTCAAGCAAAGAGATCGGAAACCACCGGAGAGACTCCAATATTCCACTAATTGGATGCCACATTGAATTTGGGAATAAGTGAACTTTGAATTTCTTTAACTTTTAAATTTAACTATGTTATACCCTAACTTTTATGATAGTTTGGGCAGAGCTGTTATATATGGCATTTAGTATTATGACTACCTTTAATACGACACTGTTTTGCATAACTATTGTATTAGAGTTAAGCACCATAAGGACGATCAATGCGACACTGTCAGAGAATTTAAATATATGTATGTATGAACAATAAAGACCAGTCAGTCAGCAAACAACCATACACATGTTTATAATAGGCACAAGTACAGCTTTTTGCATATACTAAATTTAAAAAAAAAGTGTACTTGGTACATTTTAACGTGTAGGTCCGTTACCTAGTATTTAATAAAATTAAAAAACCTTGATTTTTCAAAAATTCTTTTCGTTTTTGAAAGTTTGTTAGACGAAAATAAATTTTTCCCAGACATTTACACTTTTTTGAAAAAACTCTGGCAACACTGTTCTCAGCCAAGCTAATCTTACACAACCTACGACATGATTTCAAAAGATTCAATATAGATCTGTAATCCTATCAGTTGCTATGGTTTATAATAAATTTCCCACATAACGTGGCATGACAAGTTCACGATTTTTTATTTAATTCTCTCGGTAGCCAATTAATTATCCGGGAAAAAAATTAATCGCTTCACTGGCCCATTGGTACAATAAAAGAAATAAAGATACAAAGTAATACTTACATGTATGCAAACAATTGTCCACCGTTGTAGGATTTATCAAATAGCCATCGCATAGAGAGCAGCTCAGTAATTCATTAAATTCGCGCACTTTTAGCGTTTTTGTTGGTGATTGCAGCTTCATTTTGACTATTTCTCTTTTAGTTTATTTTTGTATAAATTTTTTACTTTTTTGCTTTATAAGCTTGTTTACAATTCTTAAAACACACACGCATTTGCATTTAGTAAATGTCTATTTTTTTAGTAGCCTCTTTCGTTATTTATTTATGTATCTGCAAAAGAATGTAAAAAGTAAAGTTAAAGCAAACTCAAAAGTGATAAAAAATATTGCGAAATTCTTGCTTCATTGTCAGCGAAAAGAAACGTTTTTAGATTATGGCATCAAGTGAAAAGCTATAATAAAAATATTATTTTGGCGCTTACACTTTTGCTAAGTGTTTGGCCTAGCTTCTCCTCCAATTTGTGGCATGCGTCTTGATGTTGTTACACAAATGGAGGGACCCAAAGCTTTACGCCGCATCCCCGAACGGCAAATGGGTTTTATCCGAAGCTTTTTCATGGCAGTGGAAAGCTATGTAAATTTAAAAACTCCAACTCCAAATCTGAATAGTATTGAAATCTTAAATAATTCGTATAAAAATCATTATTCCTATTTCCGATTTCTCCCGAATTTTCTAAGATGAAATGTACTACACACACTTCGATTCTTTAACGAAATTTCGGAAGCAAATCGGTCTCGAATTTTCTTAAAGAAATCGTACAGCAAATTCTTTGCGAAATTGTATCAATCACTTCACATGATTTTCCTTGAAGACTCGTCAAATAATCGGTAAAGAATTCAGAACACACTTCCATACTCTGAAATGTTTAACTTTTGGAATACAAACTATGTACGTGCGCTGAATCTGGAGAAAATGGCCGATGAGATAGTCCAAGTCATGATTTTCGTGATTTAATTGATCCAATAGGTTCGCATAATATTCACATTTGATTGTTTTAACAACTTCTCAAAGTTATAAAATTTTATCAAAGGAGTCTTCCAATTTGGTGGGCAAAATGGGAGACTCTAAATCACCTGCTTCAAGTGCATTTCCCAGGTTCCTTGGTGGATCATGATCTGATGACCCCTCTCTCCTTGGAACACAGCTTCCCTAGAGTGAGAAGTCATAGCAGATATAGCTTCATCTTTGACAGGGGCAAGGTAAGGTGGGCGGTAGAGTCTTTCGAACCCTTCAAATCAGCGGGTGGTAATGGGATCTTCCCAGCACTACTGCAAAGATGTGTTGAGGATATCATTGATGCCCTGATATGTATATTTAGGGCCACTTATTGCTGGGTATACATACCATGTACTTGGACGAAGGTGTTCGTAGCAAGACTTAGCTAAATCATACAAAACTTTTAGAGGGACTTTTAGACCTCCATATTAGGGAGAGACTTAACACTTTTACTCCCTTACACGACACACAAGGAGAGAGGGGCGGGTCTTTTCTCCCTTGCTTTGGTCACTTGTTTTGGGTGACCTCTTAATCATCAATCAGACTACAATATTGTGGTTACGATGATGTGGGATACGCAGATGACCTGGCAATTAAGTTACGGGAAAATTCGGTAGTACGGTCTCTGACGTTACATGTGCAGCTCTTCGCGTGGTCTCAAACTGGTGTGCCAATGAGTGCCTCAGCATAAATCCT
Source organism: Rhagoletis zephyria (assembly GCF_001687245.7). Lineage (NCBI taxonomy): Eukaryota > Metazoa > Arthropoda > Insecta > Diptera > Tephritidae > Rhagoletis > Rhagoletis zephyria. The sequence continues at coordinate 320,162 of NW_016157123.1, read as the reverse complement.
CGGAAGGCTGTTCTGACACCGTTTACAACAAGGTATAAAGCAAACCTTGGTTCAGTCAAGAGTGAGTGAGGGACAGTGCTTGAATACTCCGATGAGGTCAAATATCTGGGGATTACGCTAGATAAGAGACTTTATTGGAACTCCCATCTTGAGAGAACGGTTGCTAAAACTACACGGGCCATGTGGGCCTGCAAACTTACAATTGACAAAATGGATAGTGTTACTGATGATTAGACCCTCTCAGAGCATTGTCCTATACTCTTTGAGTTAAATATTACCTCACAAAAAAAAAACTAGAATCTATTCCGAAAACTATCTTCAAAGGTGTAAACGAGAAGTTCTCGTTTGAACGACAGAACGAACGGATTAAATAAGACCTTCGGAATGCCCTTGACGAAAGCGCGTTCGTTAAGATACGCTGAGAAAGCTCGCACATCTTGGTAGGATGATGAACTTGAGATGTTTTCGAAGCCGATAGGGAAGTCTTTGAGAGATTGTCAAAGAAGTAAGGTGCGGGATCCGTACAAGGTAATCTTAAAGAAGTATAAAAAGGCTATCCGAGACGACGAGGATGCCTAATGAAGGAATTTTATGAATTCATTAGTTTTACCAAGAAGAGAGGCTCAGTTATGCATAATTGACATTGCATGGGAGTTGCTACATAAGGATTTTGTTAAACGAGCTTTACTTGTAAGCGGTTACCCAACGCAGAGCATTACATACATATGTATGTAGAAGTCTGTAGGTTTTTGATTTGCATAACTGAGCACTTCCTCCTGAATACACACTTCCCAGGGTGCAAGGTCGAGAGCAAAATGGAAGAGCCAAGTGCAGAAGGACATGTCTGCACTCGGGCACAAATTCGCAAAGGAGGGTGGCGATTTGCGAAATGTTTTGGTCTCAGCCTAAATTGAAAAATAAGAAAAAGACTATTTATTAATACCGAATAATGTTCCGCTAAGCTGGAGGAAGAATATTTATTCCTTAAACATATAAACGTTGCCTTGAACCTTTAAAGCTGCTTGCTTTTCATGCACTTAAAAATTTTTTTAGTTATTATACGAGTATTCTTCAGCAAATTTTATTTGAGCACAAATGCTTGTTTTGATAAAATCACGAAAAGTAAACAATTCAAGGGTTTGCGATTCAGTTCGTCAGTATTTACTTGAATTCACTTTTTACTTAGCCCATTTTGGGAATCCCCTTTAAATTATGCTATGCTTTGGGGAATTCGTGGTATGAATGCGTGCAGCTTCCTTTCATGTTGCCGTCCGCAATCATTGGCTTTTTCCTTTTAACGACATTTTATCTCATCGATTGTAGCATCCAATTGTCGAGCAGACTTCTGCGAAATTGCGTCAAGTGACCGGCATGCAGAGACTCTCTGCAGGACAGACGCGTGGTCAGTTGTTCAAAGCATGGAAGCTGGTGTGTAGATTGTGAACGATAAACTATAGAGAAGGCACTCTGCGTTTTGTGGCGACTCACACTTAGCCAAATTTTTATTTTATTTCATTTTTTTAGTTGATTCCATGCAACTCGCTCGCTCGGTGCTCCCTTTAATCGTCAATGTTTGCTGCCTAAAGCAATTCTACGCTATGTACCAACACCAGCAACAAATCACAGAATTGAAACGACAACGATGTTAGCGAATAAAAGCGCAGTTACCCACGGACGTAAAAACGGAGAACGTGTCAGCTGACACGAGCTATCTTATGGGATCTGCGTGTTAACAAAAACTCACCTCCGCAGGACCGTGACGTACACGTTGCTTCTCTCTCTTTCTATCAACAGCACACTTGATATCTTTCTACGTACTTCTACGCTACGCTACGTACACGTTCGTGGGTAACCGCGCTCTAACAGACAACAAAGCAGTTGGAAAACAAAAGGCGAAGAAAAAAGAAGTCAAGGGAAAGCGTCTGTTAACGGCTACGATGAAGAAAAGAAATATGTATGTATGTATGTACATTGGAACAACTCCAAAGACGATCTACAAAAACACTAACGAAGATTTGTATGGCACTCAGCTGATGTGACTGACAATTCAGCCAACTGACTGACTTGCCGGCTGACTGACTGACTGGCTGGGCACCTCGTTGACCGACACCGACGTCTCTAAGCTCGCTTGGTGAAAACAAAAGCCATTGTGACGAAAGAAAAGACATAAAAGCGAGTGTGGCGCACTCAATTGTTGAAGCGCTCGTAAAGCGCTGAAAGACCACGCTAAAAAACGCTAAATAAACGCCAAAGAAACTGAGCAGAGAAGTGATGAGAAAAAATGGAAATTTGTATTTCACAACAAAAACAATGAAAAAGAATTAGTAGATATCTGCAAAAAACTTAACGTACCCCGTACAAGTGGAGAAAAAAGGTGCAGAGTTTGAAAAATTGCTGATTTGCCAATCTTTCATTCGCCAGTTGTTACGCCAGCGATAGCAGCAATAGATAAAGAATTGCAAATGCCATTATATTGCATATCAGTATGCACAACATACGTAAGTATGTATGCTTGATATCTAACACACATACATATGTACATACATGCAGCTTCTGCATTTATCTGGGTACATTGATACACATTTATGCTCATATTATACTCAACATATCACCCAACGCTGCTTAGCCAGTCCCGGGCTAGACTGTCGAAGAGCAGAAGAACTCATCGAACTAATAAGATATTAATTGGATAATTGATTAATGGGATTAAATTAATCCATCCCGTACCGTATAATTGATATTGATTATCATAATTTTACGTTTTAGTTCCCATTTCGAGTTGAGTAAACTATTAACGATGAAACACTGACCGCCTGTGGGGTCGCCCACCTCAGCTTAACTACAGACATATTATTGACATTCTTCCTTAGTTATGCTTTATGCTTTTTGGCAGTGTAGTATGTCATAATGTGCGCATTTGTTCGTTGATGAGATAAAATTATGAACGGATGCGAACTAAAAGTTTTTACTCTTTCATTTTTTTCCATATCAGCTATGATTATTTTGATCAATGAGAGTAATAGCCCATTTCCACCAATACCTCAACTGCAGTTAAGAGCTCAGATAAGTTCCAAGAATTTTAACATGGGTTGGCCAAAGTTAATTTCTTACTCTTTACTATGATGCCTTCATTTTCTGGTACTTACTATTATCCCCTTCGAGTTGTAATCTCCTTTTTCCAATAGGCATAAGCTGAAGTTAAGGCTTGGTGGAAATGAACTAGGTATAAAAGAGTTCGCATATTGGCAAAATATTGATTTACGAATTCCAAATTAAGCATTAAAAATGTTAAATGGCAGATGCTGACATATCCCTGCAGGGAAAGCTACTAGTTGTGCACTAGAATTCTACCAGTTTGCGTTTCAGCCCAACTAGTTCACGTTCCATCCTTTTTCAATGTTAGCGACTGGTATTTTTAACATTGCTATGTCCTACGAGATGTCAATTGTCAGGCAATGCATCAGCATCTACTAGTAGAAATACTAGTAGCATCATACCAGTTGATGAGATAGTCTGCCAATTCATCCCCTATGCAAAGCATTAGTATGCCTTTTTGCTCGCGGCGCTCAAACAGTCGCAATGGCTGACAGAGCAAAGCACTCGCGTGGTATGCCTGAAGTACCAGGTTCAAGCCCGGGCGCAGGAAAAATTTTTTTATATTTTTTTTTATTTTTTTTTTTATAATATTTCTTTTATTTATATTTTTTATTTAGGATTTTTTATTATTCTTAAATTTAATTAAAAAAAAAATTTTTTGTAATCTATTTTTTTATGACACAAGTATTTCTTCCCATATATTTGTTTCTTTTGTTTGTAATGCAACTAGATTTTTAAGTTTGTTATTTATATTTAAATTAAGATAATTATTCCTACTTACATTGATCTAACTTTAAAAATCTTAGCCACCTCCAAGCGGCCTCGAACCTGCGATCCCAGAACCAGTACCAGTAGTCTTCACGTGACGCCACAGCCGACATTTGTAAGAAAAGCAATTAATTGCGTTTTATTTTAGGCTTTGGCAATTCAAAGGCAGATGTCGCTGAACGCTTAAGTTTATGAACTAGTATTTTTTCTAACTGGTTTGGCATTTCACTGCAGGGATAGTATGTAAATATGCCAGTAACAACAAATATTTATATCAGTCCTTAACAATATTTACATCGGTAAATGGAGTTCTTATATTAGTACTGCTCAACGCTCGTACTAAGATGGCCATTATTTATGGCAGAGCTCAACAATGTTTATATCAGAAGGGACCACTATTTATGTAGGTCAGAGTTGACTTATAAATATTCATGTCAGTGATAAGCAATAAGAGCAATGACTATTATTTATGCACATCTTCAACATCTTTCCTTGTACTGTTCATTGGACTGTACTATCAGCTATAAATGCCTTTATATCAGTTAGATTGAGTTTGGTGGCAGTCCCAGAGGTAAGGGATTCGCTTAGACAAACTAAGAGGTTATCACTTGTGATACCCACACTCTGAACTTATTCAATAAATTGTCTCGAGGCGATTATGTAATTACGAATTCGGTTAGTCTCAATGCCCCAGAGCTCCTCAGAGTTATTCAGGATGGGCAAGCCAAAATATTTCAACCTTAGTCTCGCGAAAGCTGGGCACTTAAGAAGGTAGTGCTGAGGTGAATACAGCGCTTCAAATTTCTTGGCAACTGCAGACACGCGAGTTCAGGTCACTGAGCTGACTTGAAGCCCATCTATCCAAGAATGTAACACAGGCGGTCAACGGAACCCCTCCGCCCCCCCCGCTCTTTTCGTCCGGTGATAACGCCTCAAGGATACCTTTCCTAGCTAATTCGTCAGCCACACAGTTCCCCGTAATGCCGCGGTACCCAAATAAACCTAATACAGAAGTCTTTCGACGGAACTGAAAGAGAGAGCAGACATTCCTTAACTAAATTAGAGCTAATGCTCCCGTCCCTAGATGTCATTGCACTATTGCACTCCTGAGCAGTTAATCCACTGCCTTCTTAATAGCAGCCACTCCTCCTTGAAATACACTACAGCAGTCCGAAATCCTAAAATTAGTGTTGAGGAAAGCTCTCAACATAATACCTCTCCACCAACCCTGCCGCCATCCGTGAAGAAGTGCACTACTCCGTCCCGCCCAATCCTTCCTTGAAGGAAAATAGGCACATAAGAAGCTCCTTGGAGCCATTTCGGTGGTGCAGTAATCCCTGGAATCAGGAATGAAATCGAAGTCATCCAGAGCTCCAGAGTGCACAGTCCGTTCCCCTGTCAACCAATCGGTTTCCCTAAGTCTAATTGCTGTTCGGACCATATCATAGCTGACTAAACTATTTCTATTAGTGATTCCGTATTAGAGATTGTCAGGTGAAATTTCATTATTAGACCTTACGCATATTCTTTGCAAATATAAACCATATCACCCAAGGTTGTGATTTAATTATGTTTAGTCATTATTAAATCCTACCAAAAATCCTGTCCAAAAGTCACTAAAGCTCCATGGTGGAATAACAACCTCCCCAAACTTGGGGCAAGCAAAGCAATAATTGCTCCAATAAATACCATAAGAAGATTAGAAGAGCTAACAAAAACTCAAGAACTAACTTTAGCAAATGAATCCAAGACCTTGCAACATTATCCCGAGAATCACTGAGTCCTTGCTAAATAGCATACTGATGAAATAGATCTCCTAAGAAGTGACAGATTATTCACGGACATCGACAGGAAAACTTTTGCCAACCATTACGCGGGGCATAGTGATCTAAAAAAGACCTACGCGATTAATTGGAAAGTAGCCAGATACCTGTACGATGATCATAGAATAAGATGGACTATACTGCCTCTGCGCCTTTAAAATACGGTATATTCTCAGCTCATCTCAACTTCGGAGATGTTCGCGTTTTACGCAAGGGATCTCTGTCAGAAAGTAATGATTAGGTACATCCCAAAGGTAGGATCAAAATCATCAGACCAACCAAAGTCATACATACCGATACATCAACCTAACATCACTCCTAATAAAAACTAGGTAACGTATCGTAGATAGTAAAACACAATTTCTTGCAATGATCCCTGCGCTTAAGAACCATCTACCATCTACCATCCACTTCAGCTCCTCAAAGTCCCACACCAAAAGTTGAAACATACATGGAGGAAGAGGATTTTGTTAGCACAGAAAACAGTTTAATCGACAATTGCATTCGGCGCAAAAAGAAAGATGTAACCACATGCCGCTAGATAGCAAACGCGCTTAAACTCGGTATCATGATTTCCGCTCCAAGATAGGAAACAGTCAGTTTCTCCGCGAAAGGATGCCCACGGACGGGAAGTGATCTCTCCTCAATTATGATAAATCATAACAGATGAACTACTCTGACTTCTGAGTGACAAGGCCTTTGAAGTTTGAAATTTTCTTCCAAAGAAGGTATAGTGAAGACGTCAACTTAAACGTTCTGCAGAATTCGCAGAAAGTAGAAGTTAAATGATGCACGCAAAACAGGTTAAAACCCAACCTTAAGATGAAAATGTCCTTGATGGCAAGCCTTCATTGAATTCACATCTATGTAGATAAAACTATTGAAAATGGCAAGGGTTTCATTTCGATGTGCCGGAAGCTAATGGAGATGAACTTTGGTATCAGATCCAAATTAGCAAGTTTTATGTACGAAACTATTTCAAGACGAATCTTAGCATAGACAGCGTCCATCTGTTGCATGAACTCTACTCAGACCAAGCTCAGTAAATTCCAACTAGTGCAATGAGCGCGATAACTACCGCGGCTATCGAAGTGCATCTAGACTTACCTCCTCTGCACATCGTTATCAAGAAGGAGGCTGATATCAAAACTCATCTCAGGGGATTAGAAGGTAGCCCACTCTCACGGATATAGAACAAAAGCAACGATTGCATAACTTCACAAACAACTTTAAGGCCTTTTCCCCAATTAGAATCAATTGTAAAAAGGAACTATCAAAACCCCGGAAAGATAGCCACATCTGACATACTAACGGTGTCGGAGTCTGGCGGTCTTTGAAGATGAGGTTCGTCCCATTAATGGTATTCCAAACAGTGACGAAACCAATAGTACAGGACTTCAAGGTGCGAATTTCGTTCGTTCGTCGAGAGATGACTTTACTCCGCAATTGCCTATTCAGTCCAAGTAGTATTGGTAGCCAAGAGGCATGTATGGCATACATATGTATATGGAGCTTCCACGACTTCAGAATTATAACTGCTGACAGTGGCGTTGGTGCCTAAATGCGCATGCACTGACTGCTTATTAGATTACATAAGAAACTTCTTTGTATCGTCTTTCACCACCAATCCCTCACAGTGAGTTCCCCTATCTAAAAGAAAAGACAGAAAATAGGTAACGACACCGATGTCATCGACATGCGCCAGAAATTGTAAGCCCTTCACAATACTGACGGCACTGATACTGTTGCTCAATGTAATTTTATACAGACGTATTATTTTCGCAGGAAAACCAAATTCAGACATCGTATAGGCATCTTCTTTTCATGCTGTCGAAAGAGGCTTTGAAATCGTTCGAATCAAAGACACACTGACAAGATACAAGCAGCTCGTTAATGTGGGGTTTCAGCCGTACACACTACTTGCGGGTTGGGCAGATCGCACTTGAATACCAATGGTTAGTGGGTGCCACTCTTATGTCCTCCTCGCTGCTCAGTCGGCAGTTTGTCGTCATCTCTAGCAGTATTGTTGTTTTTAGCCTTTGAAGCTGCTATTCGTACCTCGTCATAGTCGGGCGGTGGAACATCGATTCTGTCGTCATCGACAGCCGGAACGAGTTCATCCTCAGTGCTGATAGCATTTAACAGGGTGTTCCATATAAAGGTTAAATATAAATGTTTTGGACATCGGTCACTAAGTATCCGAGATTGTTCTTGAAGTTCGTCTTGGTCTGAAAATCTTTCTGATACAAATTTTGGGCATTTGTCCTGAACCCAGTATTCCAACCTAACGTTTTGGGCCCCCTCCTTTTTTACGGAAAATATGTAAGTATGCACGTCTCGTTTCCCTTGTCGTTTGCTCTCCCTGACATTTAAATTCCCAAAACAATCTTAACAATCTAGCGCTTAAAGTAGAGTTGTTTGGTTGTTTGAGCGATATGTTAATTAATCTCACGAAACTGTTGAACCCAACAATTACTGTGCGTTTCTAAGACAAATAGCCAACGGTTACAATGTTGCATTGCCTTTTCGTCTTGACCCGCTCATCGCATTCAGATAATAATGAGATGACAAAAGATCGATCTAATATCTACTAAAAAAGTTGTAAATAAGAAATGTGTTTGAGATCTTATAAAACTGTTTTCCAAAATGAATACTTATTGATTACAAAATTTAAACTTAAAACTAAAAAAAAACAATAACTCAAAAAGCGGCAGAGCACGTTTGATCGCTAATAGATCAGCGCTAAAAGCGATTGATCGCCAGCAGATCGTAAAACTCACGGCCGCGTTACAAATAAATTAACGAATGTACGCATACTATATAGCTGTACGTGCATATGTGTGTGTGTATGTATAAATGTGTATTTGTCCATACAAATGGATGGAAGCGAACGGGGACGCGGACGCACAAACGAACGTCAATTAAGTGAAGTGTTTGACGGCAAACAGGCACATAATAATCATAATAATAAACACAAAAATACTCGAACAATACAAAGGTAGATAATGCACATACACACGCACAAACGGACACACAAACGTATACGTATAGGAGGCGAAACATTATTACTTTCATATGTTTTCTGCTTGACGGCTCCTCACTGCTACATACATACATATGTATGTAGGTATGTTTATACATACGAATGTACACACTAATGTAAAAATGTTAACTTCAGTGCGTCTGTTCGAATGATTTCAATGCCATTTGCCGCAACGATTGTGTTATTAATTCGTCTTCGTTGTTGTTGACTTTTTGTTTACACGCACTTTTGGAGATGCGTAGATACATACATGCATACATATCTACGCACATCGGTGAGTTCTCACACAGAACTACCCGTAGGCTCATACATAGATACATACATACAAACACACCTATGCAGATACGAAAACAATAGCACTCAGCTGTTTTCTCCCCTGCTGACCGCACCAACGCTCAAACAGTCTGAGACGAACAAACGAACCAAAACAATGAGAGCGTGAGGGCAAATTAACGAAGAAAAAACAAGGCATAAATATATGGTACAATATCTTACAACAGACGAGAAATATGCAGGAAAGAAAGTGGCAGTAGAATTGGTTAGCAGCAAAATTGCCGCTACTTCCTGCCTCTGCTTTGCTGCCGATTTCACACTTCTGACGCCTCGTCCCATCTTTTTCGTTACTTCCGTCAAACACCTACACACTTTGAAACACTTCCGTACTCAACATGCCCGCGCGCGCCTTTCCAAACCTACACACACACACACACCATACACATACATACATACATAGAAATTAGGGCGGCTGTGTTTTCTGTTATTCTTCGCCTATGGCGGTGGTGGCAGTGGTTGGATGCCGTACTCAGCGATATTTGCACTAATTTCCAATGCTTCTAACATTGTTGCTACACTCACAAAAGTTTGTTGTTGCCAACATTGTTCACAAGTACCCACACGCGTGCATATTTTTTACACTTTTTTCTTAAACCGCGTATTTGCACCCGCAACACTGCGAATATGGTAGAGCGAAAAAAAAACGGAGCGCGCGTGAAGGATTCTAACTTGCCGCTCGATCTAACCGCCACAGCAGCCATCTAATTCGAAACTAGTGAACATCGAAAATGCCACCGACCATACAACCGCTCCGCGCACAACATAGAAGGCCGTTCGTCGTAGCTGGCGACGCTCGTCGGACGCTCTCGTTCACGCGCGCGCGCACTTAAAATCCGCCGCGCCACGTTCGTTCTCGCTCTCACAAGGCGTACGGACGCACCACTACGTAAGCGCTTCAACAACTACTTTGTTTCTGTTTACAGGGCGCGCACACCTTCCACCGCACCACGTGTCCAACCAACCTACATATCAGCCATTCCAACTTGCCGCGCGCTCACTGATGAGCGTAGCGCAATGGCTCACAGACAACCCACCGCTATCAGCCTACCACCGCCCATCGAAAAATATCTACTTACGCTCACAGCTAGCGCCAGTTCAGTACTGCGCATCCACTGTGTATCTGTTGTCAGCTTTGTATCTATTCGTTTTTTTTCTGAATTTGCAGTAGATACACATTTAAGCCGAAAAGCGGCCGCGGCACGAAGAAAAGCAGCAAAGTTCGTGTGCCGCCGAACGCGAACTTTCTACGCCGCTCGCCTCGTCGTCGTCGGTGCCGCTGCCACTGCCACTGCCCCTACCCCTATTTGGCGTTCAATTCGCTCTTCTCGCCCACTTTGCGCCCAATGTTTTCGCCGCCGAATTCGCCGTCACACATTTATACATTATTTTGTCTACATTGCATGCATGCATGTACATATGTACATACTTAGTTGTTTTTGTTTATGTTGGCGATATTTTTGTCGAAATTCCAATGCGAACGCACCGCAACCGAAACGAGCCGGGCTAGATACGAAATAAATAACAAATGTCACAGCGCGGCACGGCGTCTTGCTGGGTCGCGTTACAAATGCGTGGCCGCGTATGCGTGACGACAATGACGACGACGACGACTTTTGTTGTTCTTGATAGTCAAGCGTACGAACGAGGCGCCTTATCAAATATATATACGCACAAATACATGAGTGTGCGTGTGTGTGTTTCAAGTGTTTGCCTATGAATGCCCTCACTAATTTACCGTTTGCTCTTCACTTGACCGCTCTAGCTGCTCATTCACATATGGAACTGTTCAAATTTACAAACACTCACACAGACGTATTGACATTTGTACGAGCGTATCTCCATATACATACATACATACATATATATATATTCACACTTGAGCGCCGAATGCAAAGTGAAATTTTTCCCATTTGAAAATTTTCAAATACCCGCACGCACGCACACACCCGCACTCACAGAGGTAATCATAGTACGAAAAATGGTTGCTGACATTAAGTGATTTGTGCACTGCAAAAGCAACCAAATTTCACTTTAATAGATTTCATAGAAAACACAGAAATTGTCATATCAAAACACTTCTTCCATCCAGCAAAGAAGCTGTTCGCTTTCGTAAACACGTAACCGGCAAATTTTTACCATGAAAAAAACCAAATTTTATATACTAACATTTCTATTGATTTTTAACAACAATTCACGAACCGCTCGCTGTCTTCTCCACACGTTGCACACTCTCTGCGCTCCCACCATTCAGCGCGCGGCCCACTTTGCGCACATTGCACTAGGCCGCTTTCCTTTCCTTTGCCTCCCTTCGCAATTTTGTTTTTTTTTTTTATTTTTTATTTACTTTTGTTTCGCCCTTTTTCACTATGCTTTTTCTTTTGCACTTGTTTTTCTTATCGATTTCTCGAATACCTTCGCAGCGGCAACAACAATTCGCTGTTGCCACTTTCTGCTAGTCAGCGTTTTAGCTACTGTTTTCATTCAATTTCAATGCACTTCAGTTTTGCCAAAGCGAAATTCACTCCGAAAAGTAGGAAAAAGCGCCACGCCGGAACACCAAATATTTATTTTGTCGTCCGCTATCAACCGCGCCACACGAACTGCACAATTCGAATGCCAACAAACTACTGTTACAGCGCGATGGTGGAGCAGTCAGCTAACAATGACTGTATATCTATGTATTCACAAGCACATACAAATGCAAAGGTTTGCAGCGATGTGCGTACGTGGTCTCCTTCGTTGGCACTCTCTTTCGCTCTCGGTGTGTTCTTCGGCTTGGCAGTATTTTGCCCCAACTACACACACATATACATGCGTACATTCTTCAGTTGTAATGCCTACCATGGGCTCGTAAAGTAAGTTGAATGGAAAAATTTTCTAGAAGTCGCTTTGAAAAGATAATGAGATTGGAAAAGTCATATTTATATTCAATAAACCTATCCAAGTGATCCCTGAACAAATATTTAGGCTGTTTTTTTTCAATGCACCAGATAATGTACAGCAGAAGACGGTAGCATTATGTACTTACTTGGAAGTTTGTTTTTAGTAGAACTGTGGTGCTTGGTTACTAAAATCTCCTGACCTTATGAAGCCACAGTGGATACCATACCCACTACTACACAGAGAAAAATATGTATGACGTATGGAAACAAGAAGATTGTCTCTAAGAAAAGTTTCTAGGCTAGGCGTTACCCCAGAAGAACGTGAGAATTCTCATTGATTTTATTTGTAAGAAGATTTTATTTTTTAAATCATAGAGAAAATCTGCTTGATTGCATTATTTAATAGCTGCATTTCTTTATTCATTCTGAACGTTTGGAATAAACTTTTTTGTTTACTTATTCTTTAGAATGTTCCTGATGATATGTTAACGTATATTTCAAACGCATTCTGTTTATTCTGGCTGTGAAATGGCATTATCTGGAATGAATAAAGAAGCGCAGCCAAAAAGAAACACTTCTTCATTTTATGAAATGTCTTCTTAAATAATTTGAAAAGTAATTATTCTTAGATTTATGAAATGTCTTCTTGAATTCACCGAAATGTACTTCTTCTTAATTTATTCAAACTGAATAAATTTCAAATTGATATTGTTAAATAGAATAGTGTCGATAAGGCGACCACCGTAGTCGAATAGGTAGAGCTGTAAACCGCCGTTCAGCAGGTTCCGGTTTTGAGAACAGGTCAACGTAAACTTGTTTTCCTTTTAATTTTATATTTTTTGCTTTTAATTAGGTAGCCTAATGTCGCCCGTTGTGGTGTAGTGGTAAGCAGTGCACGCTTTCACTCCGCAACGCCTGGGTTCAAGCCCTGGTAAACATCGCAAAAAATGTAGAAAAAAGATTTTTTCTTAACAGCGGTCGTCCCTCGACAGGCAATGGCAAACCTCCGAATGTATTTCTGCCATGAAAAAAAGCTTCTCATAAAAATATAATCGCCATTCGGAGTCGGCGTAAAACAGTAGGTCCCTCCGCTTTGTGTGACAACATCAAGGCACTCGACACAAATTGGAGGGGAAGCTCGGCCAAACAATAACATAGTGTAAGCGCCAATCTATTTATTATTAATAATCGAAAGAATTCCTCTTTGATTTCATTGAAAAAAGAATCGAACTAAAAATAAAAATGTTTTCCTCTTGAGAAAAACCCATAGCGATAATTTATAAATTTTGTTCTATTTTATTTTAGAAAATTCGGGTATTCAAAAGCCTTTATGCTTGGAACACATTGAAAATGACGGTCCTCGGACAGCAACTACATAACAATTTATTTTCATTACCTATCTAAACTCTTTGTCGAAGGGGTAAGGACATCATGAATTTTTGTACGAATTTTACATAGTAGAAAATGAAAATAATATATATGTATACATGGGCGTAGCCAGGTAGGGGCAGGGGGGTGCTCGAGCCCCCCTCTAACTTTCAAATTTTCCTTATATATACATAAAATAGTACCCTGAAATGCCAGCTTCATAGGGTCGAGCCCCCCCCCCCTAAATTTCATTCTGGCTACGCCGATGTATGTATATATGTAGGTCTAGTCTGGCCACAACCACAGTCACGGTTCAGTCGTCGCTAAAATAATTATCTACATAAGAGTACTTGATCTCTGCACTTTTAGCTACAGACAGACATACAAATGTGTTTTGAAATGTTCAACTTGATTAACATTTCTTACAATCGGTGTATTTACCATGACAAAATAAAACAATAACTTGGTTGAGAAACCCGTGTTGCTTTTGGCTCAGTGTGCACATTTTCTACTGATTGACTAAGCTTCACCTCCGATTTACATTGTCACCCAAAGGGAAGCAAGCTACAGTTTACGTAGTTACAGTTAATATTCCCTATGTTTTTTTTTTAAGCTACGAATAAAGAGCCTCTGCGGTTCGAAAGAAACTATCAGCTTATCAAAATACCGACTAATCTTATATTTTATCCAATCTCCCAAATAATCCATATCTATACATAATAATAGATTGGCGCTTACACATAAGTTAGGCCGATCTTTTCCGATTTGTGGCGTGCAGCTTCATTCATTTGTAGAACAAATGGGAAGATCTAATGGTTTAAATTATAAATTGGTGATAACTTAAGATATATAGGATTAATTCAATATCCTTCCTCTGGGTTGGAGTAGTAACCCCTGTATACTGTAATTAATAAGGGATGTAGAAACATAGAACATTAGATTGAAACGTTAGTGTTTAAGTGTAAAGTGTTAGTGTGTAAAACGCTTTAGAAAAGGAAATTCAGCTTTTAAACTGTTTGCAGTTAACGTGGACTTTAATGTGCATAAACAAACATACAATGCCTGAGAGTTTGATTAACAAGTAACCAGGTTAAGACCACATCTTCGATTAAATATCTGCGGCGCCAGGCGGATTTGTAGATATAATTATGCTTTTTGGCGTAGGTCTTGGCCTATCAGTGGAAAATTTGCTATATTCCCTGCGATATTCCATACAAAAGTATAAAACACAATAATTTGATTTGATTCTTTACAAAAAAGTTAGAAAGCATGCAGAAATGTCCTATTGTGAAAGTATTATAAGCCACTGTAGAGCGTGATTTTTCTCCGTAATGAACTTTTGCGCAGATATAATTAATCCGAATCTACATACAGACGTGCACGAAGTAAAAACGAATGGACCCCACAACCCGAGAACCAACACCTTCTCGAACAAAAATTACAGTCACCCATACAAAATACACAAAAAATTCGGTACAATCGAAAGAGTTTCGTTAACACGAACGAGCGCCAAAATCCATGCAGAAACAGCGAACTCTAGCATTTCTCCCGCTCTTGTGCTCCAACACCAAATAAGGCAGCTAAGTTTCTATGTATCGATGTATGTATGTTTATCATACCTTCGTCTTCACCATTGCCTTCGTACGTTGCCACGTTCGTCGTCAGCGTCTGCTTTTCCCATCCCTCCAGTAGACATTTTTGTATGTGCACGAAAGCAATGGCAGCACACCTACTGAATGCGCTAGAAAGTGACAGGGCACGCCATTGCCTCTGTAGCCGCGCCCACCCTTCGGCTGGCTAACAACTTGATTGGCCACTTATACACTATCGTCGTGCCGTTAGATGCATTTCGGCAACGAAACCGATGGCTGCCGAAGCCGTTAACTTCATTTTGGGTCGCGCGGTAGTGGTGTAGTTGAAAGTAAAGCAATGTTGTAGCAACGGCTGGCGACAACTGGCAGGCGGGCCAGCAACAAAAATAAATTTAAGTCGCTGTGGCCGTTGGCGCTGCTAGCGTTTCTGGGCTGGTTGTACGGCGAATGTTTTGCTGGTGTGTGCGAATGAGAGCAACCAGCTGACTGTAGGTGGGGAAATCGCCAGCCCATTGTGTTGTGTGTGCGAGAGTAGTGGGTGATAACTGTGTTTTTGACGTGTGTTGCAGACGATTTCGTAGTCGGTTTGCATAGCGTTTGTGGTTTTCAGTATCTATTCAGTTGTTGGAGGATGGTTTCCAAGAAATTTCATTGCGGGCATTTTATGGATTTTTTTAGTTAAATTTTTGGCTAAGGCAAGCTTAAAAACGAATATGAACGGCATATCGAGCCTCAACCACAAATCACAACGTAGCGACATTTTTTTCAGAATTTTCTTTTTGATGCAAAAACTGATCTAGATGCTTTAGGAGCATTTCTGCATTAAAAAAAAACTATATTTAAAAAAAACGACCCAAAATTGCGAATTATCCAACCCAAAAATGGACTGAAATAAAAAAAAACTACTAACTACATAATATCGTGTCGCTGGCTGAGCCTTATAAGTAGATATAAATCTACTTAGGACGGGGCTGTATCCCGGATGGCGTTTACTTTCTTACCTAACGAGCAACGCCTGACCTAAGGATTTCAAATCAATCAGTCTCTCCTCTCTCCTCTTATAGAGACTTGGAGGCGTTCTACCAACTTTTACCTTCCAGTTCGTTAGGTTAGATTAGTCTGGTTACCCCTTGCCAAGAGACCCACTCAAACCGGGCGAGATGCTAGTCCCGCAGAACCCCCAGACAAGTCAGAAAGTACGAATCCAAGCGCTTAAGCCGCATTCTAGGAAAAGCTTGGCAGAATGAGAGCAGGTGCTGAGATGATTGCACCCCTTCGTCTTCTATGGAGCTGCGACAAAAGGGGCCTGGTGTTATATTCCATCCCACCGCGTGAACCTCGAGAGGACAGTGGCCTGTAAGTATACCCACCAAGATTGACAGACCTGACTTTGCGAGCCTAAGGAGATCCCTAGGCCTTCCCCGGTGGAGCTCATAGTAGCACATACACAGCGTTCGCTGGGTTGATCTGAGGCAACCGCCGTATTTAGGGGGGAAATGTAGAAATTTAGGTTTTTAAGGCACTTAAACTTGAAAAAGGCAAAATGAGCCTCAAAAAAAGTCAAAAAAGGCATATATTTTTTTAATTTTGTTATGTACTTCCTTTATGTACAGTGTGAAGGTCGAATTAAAGATATAAAAAATACAAACAGTGGTGAAAAAATTAGAACCACTTTTTGCCAAGTTTTAATGTATTATATTTGTTGCTATTGAACTTTTGTTATATTTTTAAATAAAAATATAGTTCGTTCCATGTTTCCAAATTTTTAAAATTAAAAAGTTAAATTTTTTTCGATTTTTAGTTTTTGGTGATTAACGTACCAGTATTCAAAGAAATTTCATGTCCACTAACAATACAGTGCGAAATCTTTCTATTTTCTGAAAAAATAGCATCAAATGTTAACTACTATTGCAAAAGTCGCTATAATACTTATTTATTGATGAAATTAGAAAACTGCAAGAAAACGTAGTTGTTTCGGTGCCTAGTGGAAGGCGTCGTAAAAAAGAAGCAGACCAATCGTCATGGAAGAGCGAACGCGAAAAGCAAAAAAAAGATAGCTATGTAAAAGTTACTGTTTCAAAACTCGCTATATTCAATTTATATATATAAACCTTGCAAAAACTACCACATTGCCATATTGTTTTTTAATGTTATTAGGCTTTTGTTTATTCAAATTTTCAGATAATAAAGAGAAATATACAATTTGGATGTTACTTGTTGTTGTAGACGTTTTTTTAAATTATGGCTCACTATTATAAAATCACATAACGCTGTTTGCAAGTGGACTACTCATTTGTGCAATTTAAAAAAAAATTCAACAAACTTCCGTACAATTTTCGAACTTTTAAAAATTCTAAAAAATCAATCAACATTTGAGCCATTTGAAACGTGTACTTTATTCTACTAGAATTCAATTAAAAAACTCGAAATTTTAACGAAAATCTGTAGATTTTTTTTTAATTGCATAAATTTTTAAGGCAGTGTCACTCGATTGGTAATTTGTAAAGAGTTTGTTCATCAGCGATGTTCTATTGAAAAATTTCAATAAATTAATTTGCGTGATTGGGATAGTGAAAAATATTTTGGGTGTTCAAACAATTGGGATGCGATTTACACCAAATTTTAGCAAATACCCAATCGTGTGACACTGCCTTTAAACTTGTATTAATACGGATGTTGGTAAAGAACGAACTATAAAAAACTAACCGAAATTAAATAACAACAAAAACAATATTTTAAAACTTGTCAAAATTTGGTGCGGCTATAATTTTTTCGACTACTGTACATAAGTTGGCTATGATTACTCGGCCGTGCTATCATAGTAGCACAATGCCACTCATATTTGACTTACAAACTACGGAAATTTCAAGATTTCAACCCTGTTTTTATGAAAAATTTTATTTTTTGTCAGTATTTTTCTTTTAATCAAAATATGTTGAAATAAAAGTGAAACTTAAAAAAAATTTTGCCAGAACAATTTTTTAGACAATCTTACAGTTATAGATATAAATCACCTCCGGGAACAAATTACAGTTTTTTCTATTTGAACTAATAAATTATAATTTATCTCTTGGTTTTAAAATTTTTAAGATTTTTTTTTCACCACAGCCAAATGTGGAGAGAGTATTCTCCCAAATCAATTCGAAAAACATATAAAACAAGTAATTTTTAGCAAAAAAAAACGACTTCAACTCTCGTATAAAAAAAAAATATATATATATATCTTATGATCAACTGATCGGATCTTAACCAGATTAGTATGGGACCACATCTGCAAAAAGAATTATCGAAATCGGTTGACGGTGGTCCAAAGTTATGCGGTAACATACATAAAAAAAATAAAAAATAAAAAAAAATATTCCGACGAACTGATAACCTCCTCCTTTTTTGGAAGTCGGTTAATAAACCAGAAATTCAAGGATTCTTTAAAAAAAATTCTTCAGGGGTGCTCAAAAGAACTAACAAATCCATTTACGAAGAATAATAATGCTGAATTTCATTAAAACCAAATGTAATTTAAATGTTCCGTTATGAAGCCTATTTTGTTTAGTTAAGTATAATTTGAAGGGTCTAAGGTATTTTATTGTATGTAAATGAATTTTTATTTATTTATTGTTACTAAAATTAAAAAACCTCAATATTTAAAAACTCTTCGTTTTTGAAAGTTGCAGCTTTTGGTCGAAAATAGAGTTATTTCTCCATAAATTTACAGCTAAAAACAAATCTGACAACACTGTCTGCCACGTAGTTTGCTGCCAAGGTAATATTCCGACGCGACCGAAAGTGAATTAAGGCATTCGTCGAGCAAGCTTTGAGCGTACCGTAAGTGCGCGCAGGACTCTGCCTTTGATTAAACGATTACNCCCCCCCCCCCCCCCCCCCCCCCTAACTTTCAAATTTTCCTTATATATATATAAAATAGTACCCTGTAATGCCAGCTTAATAGGGTCGAGCCCTCCCCCCCTCTAAATTTCATTCTGGCTACGCCGATGAACAAGTCGTACCAAAATGAGTTATTTAAGTAGTTGGCCGCCATGAAACAGTGCATATGAAAAATTTCGGTTCAAAACGATTCTGAGCATGTGAAAAATAAATCAAATAATGCATGTCCGTGGACCTCTGTGCTTTCTGTAGCTTGAAATTTTGAGTAAATTATAGAGTCCGACCGATTCCAATTTTTTTTCAGGTACCGATGCCGATAACGATTAATCGGCTTATGGAGAAAGAATCGGCCGATGCCGAGGCCGATGCCGATTCCATAAAAAATTACAAATAAATGTATTAATTCATAAAATCAGTACATTTCACGGCGTTAAAAAAAAGCAAAACAAAAGAAATAATTGAATTAATTGGATTGACATGTATGTACATACATACATACATATGTATGTGTAAAAATATATGTACATATATCACATTTATGTACATTGCATAAACACGTTTTTATATGGTGCTAAGCAAAAAATATTTAGGAACATAAAATTTCATTTCGTTTTGTACTAAAATACACTCTTTTGCACTCAATGCATAAGAACTTATATACTAGGTACATACGTATGTACATACATACATATAGTGGTCCACAAAATAAAAGAATTGCGATATTTTGACCGATTTTGTCTTTTTTATTTAATGTTTATTATTTTTTTTTATAAAAGTCTAGCTGGTATACAACAAACACCATATAAGTTCAGATTTTAAACTTTGTACAAAAATTATAAAAATTCTGTTTATTTTCACCAAAATTTCAAACTTTTTAAACAGAATTTTGGTATGCAGTTTTGTAGACCATTTCACCGACCGATGCCGATTAATCGGTCGGACTCTAGTAAATTATAAGGAACTTCCATTTAAAAATTTGATATTTTTATTTAACTTTGCATTACGTACTCACAAAGTTTCATGAAAAGCGCACGAAAACTTTGGTCGCAATAATTATTACAAAAATAAGATCCATAAATATTAAATTAAAAAATTATTAATATATAAAAATCGAATACTGGCGAAATATGTTGCTGATGTATTTGTGGATACTCAAGCTAAGAAATGCAAATACCTATTGCAATATTCGTTACTTTGTGAAAATTGAGGGGAATTTTTACTCAGATAGCATCTTGAACTGCTCCTATTAATGACTGAATATTAAAATATCATTCGACAACTCAATGAATTACAGTTTTGAAGAAAAAATGACGTCACTCGAGAGAAGTTGTTTGGTCAAAAGTCCACAGATATGTATATGCTCAGCTTCGGTTGAACACCGAAATAATGCATTTGAGAAAAAAATATAAATAAATTGTACGTATCTACGTAAAAAATCATTGAATATTAAAAAACAAATAACAGAAAATCAGTTCAGAGTACTTTTGAGCAGGATACCTTTCCGCAAGAGCGGCCTTCAACTGCGCTTCTAAAAAATATCCTTCATCAGTCCAGCACAGTATTTTTTCGCAGAACTCCGTTAACAGCAAGACTACATACATACACATTTATTGTTGTCTTTTGAAAAACAACTTCTGCGCTTTCTCTCGGTTGGAATTTGGTTTGGAACTTTTTCATTTAAACATTTTACTTTTTTTTGTTTAATTTTCATTAAGACAGTATCTTAAACTACTCCAAAAAATAAGAATATCGTTCGCGAACTTAATGAATTACTCCTTTGAAGAGAAAATGACTTCACTCGAAAGAAGTTCTTTTATCAAATCTTCCATTTTGACACCGAAATTAAGCTTATGCAACCTTCCGTTTGAAAACGGATGAAGCCCGAATTTATCACACAGGTTCTGCAATTCATATCCGAGTGAATTTCAACCCCTTTCAATATGAATTCAAAGTGACTTTAGCTGAAATTCACTCGGAAGTGAATTGCAGAACCGGCCGGCCCGAATGTGTCGAAGAAAACCGAAACATGTACAGTTTCGGTTTGGAAATAGAAGTAATGTCCATATGTACAGTTTCAATATGCGCAATTTCGGTGCCCTACTTGGCTGATGCTCTGCCAGCGCAACTAATTTACTAATTATAACATTTTACCTGGGGCAAACTTATTTCATTATCATATCATTAGATATTTTAAACCAAATTATAACTTTGAAAACATGAAATTAAATTTCGAATAACTACCCTTAAAAAAAAAATGCGTGCATACATATGTACATACAAACATACATACATACTACGGTGCTTCTCGACAAGCCAGCTTATTTCCGCTTCCTAATTCACTTTTAGTTCCACATTTCTTAAAAGAGAAGTCACACGAAAAATATAGTCTAAGGGTGGATTATTGTTACATATACATACATGCATGTGTACATACATACATTCGTTAAAGGTAAATGTGCGTAGATGTATGTAGGTTTCCACGTTTTATTGAAAATGTTTATACACTAGGGAGGTTCGAATTTTACAGCGCGAGCTTATGTCATAAAGGAATTATGCGGCGCTTGAGTATTACTCAGTAGAGAAGACGTATGTACCTATAGGCTATAGCTACGGTGAGCCGATTTCTGTGGACAAAAATCGAGACCCAAATAAATATAGCTTACTATCTACAAAAAACCATGAAAACTAAAATTTCAAACTTTGTAGAACATTTACAAAAATTCGACGAATTTTAACAAGTTTTCATCAAAATATTAAACTTTTTAATCAGATTTTATATATTTTTTTTTTTTGTATAATTTTAGTATAACAAAGTACAAGTTCGAAGTAGTGGGACTTACTGTTGATTTTTGGCAGTTTTTTGTACGCGCATTTTCTTCGCAAAAAATTAGTTGAAATTTGAACTTCTATTTACTAAAATTGAATGGGCTACAAAACTGGCATAATCAGAATGTTTCTAAGAAATCTAATTAAAAAGCTCAAAATTTTGATGAAACTTTGTCGAACTTTGCTAATTTTTATACAAAATTTGATTTACATGGTTTTTGTTATATAACGAGCTACACTTTCATAAAAAAATAATAAACATTAAATAATCGAAGGAAAAATATTCAAAGGAATTTCAAAATGCCTCTTCCCTGTTTGCACAAATTTTCACCACTGTATCTATAGGTTATATTTTTTATATCCATGAACTTTTTGACCTATTTTTGAACTATTTTTTATAATTTCACTAAATTCAAGTGAGAACCGTTTCTTAAAACAAAATTAACAACTAATAATAAAAAAAAAACCCTGTGGCTCCCCTATATTCTATGTGCTTTGTGGTAACGAAAGTGCTGCAATGTTTGTACAAAAAATTGTCTTTGGGCCAGAGTACAGGAAGATTCTTGTTAAATTAATAAAGAAAACACTGAAAATCGGGATTTCATCGGTACAAATATGAAAATTTAGGACACTTATACGTACCGACTTTTAAAAAATATTCGGCGGAACAATTTTCTCAAAATCGGTACTGTCCCGCCAAAATCAGTACGAATGGTCACCGTACCTATAGGTATCCAAAAAAAAAAAAACAACGGTGAAAACCGGTTTCGAAAAACTGAGCCAATCACCATACGATTTACCTACAAGCGAGTTCACAGTAATTTAGATATTTTATTTTGATCTTAATTTATTAAAGTTTTGTAGCTGAAACTAGAAACATCTACTGTCATATGTACCTAAAATAAGAGCGGCCGCGTTGTCTGGCTGTCAAAAAATACCCGAGGCCGTATAAATTGTATGAAGCATACCGAAATAACGCAGCGGCAGCGCTGAGCGGTTAGAAAATCCGATTTTAACCGGGCGTTAGGAAGTGAAGTTAAAGCATTAACAGACGGCAGCGTTGATCCGAATCAACTCGGGAATTAACTGCAGTCGATCCGGATTAAGGGAACTCCATGAGGTGTTCAAAAACACATTCGATTTCTTTCTTTCTTTACCATAAACCAAATAGTTTATATTTCTTGTACTTTGTCTTCATACTATCTATATCTATGCATATATAATACGCGAAGGAATTTTTGTTCAGGTAATCAGATCTGCACCGTTCGGGCTCGGCTGTAGATGTGCAATAGGGTTTACTTTTTCAAATTAATTAATAATCAATGCCATATGATCCGCTGATTTTTGAAAAGTGATTTGTCAAATTAAATGGCTTGGCCTGTATATGTGCAATAAGGTTTAGTATTTTCTAAGAGGGTTACCACCTAGTTGAAATTTTAATTCAAGTATTTAAAAAAATAAATCAACTGTTCCTATGTGGGTATAAACCTAAATGGTTTTGAAAAGGCTTTATTTCTTAACAAAATTAATAAGGTTGCCAGCTTTATAAAATAAAAATTACAATTTAAATTAAGGTAATTTAAATACGTATCACTCTATGGGTGCCAGATGAAACATTTTTAAAAAGGTAATAATTTAAAATATTATGCAGAGTGCTGCCACCTGTTTTAAGAGTAGTATTTAGTTCACTTATACACAGGTTATAGTAAAATACGGTGTCAAACAAACAGGTGTTGAAAATCTTTAGTTTGAACATGTAGAATTGTTTTACATGTGTGAAGAAGGTTGCCACCTGTTTAAAAAGTGAAATCAAATTATTCAATAAGTTAAATGACTTAATAAAAGTTGGTTATGAATCGAAATGGGTTTGAAAAGGATTTATGTATTTCTGAACTGTGTTTAGGAGAGTTGCCACGTGTTTAAAAAATTAAATTCAACTTAATTCGTCACTTAGTTGCAATATGTATCATAATGCCAGCAGAAAGAGATTTAAAAGGATTTAAGTTAGAAAATACTTTTAATGACGCGTGCCACCTGTTTGAAAAGCATAATTTATTAAACTTATGCGCAAGTTAAATCAAATGTTAAAAACGTAAAAGTTTTAAGAAAACTTATGTTTGAAAATAACTTTGATTAGGGCTGCCATCTATTCGAAAAGTATATCTATCAACACACATACATATATGTATATTTATATGTACATATTAGAGATGGGCGCGGGATACCGGGACCCGCAGGACCCACGATACTAATCTATAAATAGCCGGGATGGGTGTTATCGGGCAGGTTTTTAAAAATTTTGTGGGCGGGACGGGACCAAAATCCTTTCAGAAAATCTTCCTTAAAACCGTTTTTTGAAATAAGCACTTTTTTCTGTTTTATTGATACGAAAACGAACAGCAATGCAAAAAAATTGTAACTAGAAAACAGGTTTGTTCGTTAAGCAAAAAATTTGAACGAATTTGTACGAATTATCACGATTTTTGCCCAAATCGCGTTCGTGCAGACCAAAAACTTATCAAACATCAAAAATTGTGAGAGCAAAGTGACAGTTCTCTTGAAGAGAAGTTGCAAATTCTTGCTGGAAAAAATTTTGTCAGCAAGAATTCGCAAACACGAAAAACATGTGGTTGTGGCGCATGGTTGCATTTTTGTCTACAATAATTTGAATAAATTCTTTCTTTAAATTTAAAAATTTATAAACACGTGGGATTTTTTTATGAAAAAAGGAAGTAAAAAATTGTTGATATAATTAATTTAGTTAATTCCCATGATGTGAACTTAACTCGGCTGAAAAAGTCTGTATTCGCAATCGGAATGCAATTGCAACCAGAGTCGATTTAAGAAACCCGACAGCTAGAACGATGAAGAAATTGAAATGTATGTTAAAGAAAGTCAGAACAACAAGAAATATACAGGTATATCCTGTTTTTGACCATCCGAAAGAATTTTAAAGATTCTATAAAAATTTTGTATGTTTGAAATGCACTCGTGGACACCAGCTGGCAGGGAAACTTTCAAATTCCTGCAAATTTGCGTTCGTGCAGAAATTTGCAAGTTTCTCAACAGAAGAGAGAGTTTGAGAGAATTTTTTCTTACTCTCTGATATTTTGAGTGTTGGATAATTCTTGCTGGATTTTCGACGAACAAACCTATTGTCAGATTTTTTTATTATTTAAAATTAATTTTAAAGACATGTGAATTAAACTTAGTGATAGATTTCGGGACCCACGCCGGTATGGGCCGGATGAGAATTGAAATTTGTGTCCCGTTCCCATCTCTTTCTGTGAAGGTCATCAGATCTACCTACACCGTTACTTTAAATTTCAAAAATTAAGTTAGAACTTTTTTGAGCGCTGCAGAGTGATTGGAAATTTGTTTAAATGATATACCGACGCTATACGAGACCCCATGAAATCAGAAATGGCTGGACAGATTTTGATGAAACATGTGACATTTTTTTTGGATTCTGAATAAGGTTGCCACCTGTTTTTAAAATTAATTACAAGGTCTTATCGAGCGTATTGTGTGAATAACTGGCGCCCAAGTTGGATAAGGAAGCAAGGCGAATGGGTCTGGTGGTAGAGGACAAGACGAAGTATCTCCTGTCATCAAACAAAGAGTCAGCACATTCGCGCCTTGGCACCCACAGAATTAACACCAATAATAATGTCAGCCTCGAAATCCAGCGCAGAAGCACTTTTGCAAAAAAAAAAAAAATAGGAAGCTCAGAGAAGACAAAACGTGGAAGGCAACCAATTTCGGGCATGCATAATAAATGAAATAAAAAGGGGGCGGCTAAATGGAATTAAAGCTGATATGGAAGCCAGCACGCTTGTTTGGGACTTCAATACAAAAATACCCATTGGGTGGCCGACCAGAGAAGTATGGAATGCAGGATTTCCATTAGCAGTGGGGGGTATATCCATCTATACTGACGGTGGTTCAAAGATGGAACAACGAACCGGAGCCGGTGTCTACTCGTAGGACCTGTAGGTCAACCGGTCCCTTCGTCTTCCGAACGACTGCAGTGTCTTCCAAGCGGAGCTCTACTAGCTAGTCTTTTACTTAGTAGTAGAGTTCCAGAGGACAAAGTCACTATTTTTGTCGACAGCCAGGCAGCACTGAAGGCAATAGGATCTAAAATAGTAAAATCAACGTCACTCTATGCTGGGTCCTCGGACATATCAATATTGAAAGGGGATGAGTCGGTTGATGAAATGGCCAGATGAATGACTTGTGGAACAAACGGGAAGATTGTAAGGCCACAAGGTTATTATGGCCGCGGCTTAGTAGGAAAAAGACAGAGGACATCCTGAAACTCATTTGATCTGCAGTAAGAGTCTTTACCGGCGTCATCATAGCACACTGTGCTATAGCACCAATGCTTCAACGGGGGCGAATACCATCAAGTACTCTCTGCAGAGGATGTCATGTTGAGGATGAGGAAGAGTCAATTGTGTCGATGTCCAGGTCTACGGACGAAGCGAGTCAAGCTCTTGGGTGCACGCTTTTTCAACAGTCTAGGCGAGGTAGCGGAGGTGGAACTTTTGGATCTTCTCGGCTTCATCAAGGATAATAACTATTTCAGTAGAATAATGTTTTAGAGCTACTTTCTTCGATTATAAGTGCGTGTCTCCTCCTCACACTCACTAAAAGATGGCATGATTTCTGCATTGGAAATGCTTCCCATGACAAACAATTTGACCTTCGGAGGTCGCGCAAAACTGTATACTGGACTATAACAATAACTTACAAATGGTAGAAGTTATGGCTGCTGTTTTAGAAGTCATCATATCTCCTCTTTACTAATCTGCATCAAATTCGTTGGGATTTGAGCCAGCAACTCTGGCGAAGCTAAACCCAAACCAAAAGCAAAGAAAGTACTACTTTACAAAAGCGCGCTCCCAACATTGAAAAAGGCTCGTAAGGCAAGAAATAGTTTGTATTTTAAAACTTTCATATTCAAAGTCATATGTATGTAGACACTGACGATTAAAATAGAATTGTTAATACAAATTTTAAGGCCACCCAAATCGAAAATACCATTATGGATGTGCATACAAATGTTTGTGTGTATGTAGTACACCATCAATCGATATTACGTTACAGCTTAGATCAACTTTAAACAACAGCCTCAGCACTATTCACACTCGTAAAATCCTTTACTAATACTTTTAATGTCTTTAAAGAAACGTGATGTTAATGCAAAATTTAATTTCAAACCCCATTTGGCATTCACCAAATATCCATAAAAAGTTAATTTTAGTTCCACCATAATCGCGTATGGCATTGCATGTTTGTGAATGCCTGCATGCTACCCAGCAGGTCCATAAATTGGAAAAGCTGCAATCGCTTTTAATTAGCTATTAGAAAATTGTGTTTTTGTCACGGTGATGTTTCATATTATGTACATATAAACATACATACATATATGTATATATGTATCTACCCACTCTCGTTGTCTTGCCACGCCATATCAACCGACTACCCACCAACCGACCGAACCAACGAACGCCCGCCCGCACGCCCACCCGCCAATTCGCTCACACCCTAGCAATTTAAATGTATAGAGGATTTTGCAAGGCTGCTTATATTGTGCATTTACAAAAACAAAAACAAAAATTTTTAAAATTTAACATTAAAGCAAGAAAATTACAACTTGTAATGAAAATCTCTGAATGCGCAAGTGAACGAAGGAAAAGGACGAGAGAGAGAGCGAGAGAGGTGCGCGAATGAGAGGTAGCGGCATAAGAAGCAAATGTTTGTAACAAAAATAACTAAATAACAATAATAATAGTAAGTAATGGCACAGCGTGCAGTATATAATATAATGTTTGTGTACGGTGGCGAAAATAAAAATACGAACGCGACATTTTAACAAGTTTTGGCAATTTTTCTTTTGCTCATTTAATGTTTATTATATATATTTTTTTTTAAGTGTAGCTCGTTATATAACTAAAACCATGCAAGTCCGAATTTCAAACTTTGTGCGAAAATTATGTAAATTTGATAAATATACAGAAAATTGTATACAATTTTAAACTTTTTAATTCGAATTATCGGAAAAATTGTTGGTATGCAGCTTTGGGTTTTTTCACCGTGTAATTCATTTTTTCCATACAAAGTATGTTCCAACAATTTTTTTTTTTCATGGGGAAAATGAGCAACACCTTCAACAAAAACAATTTCAAAAATCAGCGGTAAGTCATAGCTACTTAAAACTCGCACTTTATTATACTAAAATTTTTCTGGAAATATGAAATTTTGTTGCATTTTTTTTATATAGATAAATATAGAGCTATACTTTCATACAAAAATAAACAAAAGCAAAATAGCTAAAACTTGTTAAAATGAAACGTCCCTGTTTATATGTTCGCCACTGTATTTATGTATTTACAATGTTCCCCTTTCGTCGCACCAGCATCAACGCTTCACTAGCAATGAGTGGCTTCGCTTGTTCGTCCTCCACGATACGATGTGGGACAACACGGAATGGCATGAATCCGCCAGTCAAACAGTCAGCCAAGTAGTGAAGCAGTCAGGCCAGTGTTGCCAGAATCTTTTTGTACTGCATCCCCATATCGATCCCAATTTTTTTATCTCCGATTGAGGAAGCACTCTTCGAGATTCACCACTTACCTTCAAATGTACAGAATGCATTACTTTAACGTAGGCATGTCATTGGAGGTAAACGATTAAGGTTCGGTTAAACGTGGCAATGCCAGCGCTTTTTCTACGTATTCTTCTGTCAATATGCGAAATCGAAAGTCTACTTTCCCGTGTAAACAGCCAGAAACTCCTCTTTGTAGATTTGCAGAAATCACTTTCGGAAATAAAAATTGCAAGGCATAACTGCAACTGAAATTACGCAATTCGCTTTCGCGAAATAATTTCAACCTGCTCGTGCTGAAATATTAATTTTAATTTTTGCTGCAAGTACTGTCAAACCAATCGACGGTTGCCGTATGACTCGTTTTTTTGGCGAATTTGTATAAAATTATACAAATGTTGAATGAAATATGAAAAATATGTGTGACTAATTTATTCTACTAACATAAGGTATTTGAGTATTAATGTTTTAGACATTTTGCGACTGTTTTGTGCACAGTTTAACAGGTTAAGTAAATTTTGCAGGCCATTAATGTCTGGTAACGTATTTGAAAGTGGACTTGTCTACAATCGCCGTGTAAACAGACAAAAAATACTATCGGAAGGTGTAACTGCTCCTGCAATCTCTGAAAAGGACTTACACTTGCCACGTCTAACAGCTACTTTACTCCATCGACAAAAAAATAAGCGCTTACCGAAAAAATAAAAGTGTTTTCTGAGATATATGAGATCATTTGGTTATTTATGTATTGCGGTTTCTTGTTTTTTAAGCTTTTTTGGGACTATTTAATAACATAACTTCGGCCCAAGGTTCCTATTCCCACAGCTGTCTGTAAATTCTTCCAATTATTCTGCTTTTTTTAGACGCTTGCCATTTATTAAATTTCTTTTTGGACTAAATGAAGAACCGACGGTGTTGGCGCAAAGAAATCAGAAATATATCGTTACCTTAATATAGAAAGGCCCTAGCTCATAAACATACATAGTCGCTGAAACGTAAAAAAGCCGTAACTGACTAAAATTGTTTATTGCTTAAAATGATGTGGGGACTTATAATTCGATGAAATGCATCATAAACAATCAAAAAGGGAATTTTGGATTTTTACTTAGTTACGGTTTTTTGTATATCAGCGAGAAAATGAGTTAGGGTATTTCTATATATGTAGGTAACGATATGTAGTTCATTCATTAAATGACAATTTGGTGTAATGAAGTGAGAGAAAAATGTTTGTTTAGTGAAAGTCAACCAAACCATACTTTGGCGGCGAATGATGCTTTGACGGCGATAGAAAAACCGTGTCTTTAAATCTTTTTTTTCGAGAAATTTTCAAGGGCAGCCAGCTAAATATACATATTTATTTTATTTTTAATATGAAAATTTTAAACTAAACAAAAATCCCCACATCTCCACAATCTATCCCCAAATGGTTTCAGAAATCCCCAAAATGGGGCAAAATCCGCACATCTGGCACCACTCAGTCAGGCAGCCACTACCGACACGCTGCCACCACTACTCAACCGACGCTATTCCACTTTGGTTGTATGCATGGAACGGCAACGGCGCACCACTTAACTTTAATTCGCCGTCCAAGGCGACATCCCGCCCCGCGTTGTCCCATCAACTAAACAAGAATGTACATATATTGTACAATCAGCGCAGAAGTCGTACATCGGCCCAGTTGTAATGAAGGGTGTGTAGGAACATTATAGCCAAGCGGACGTCAGATAAAGAATTATATATACATAGGCACAATATGAAGTTCGAGAACACTTACCACTAACCGAATGAGCCTGAAAATGCGATTTTCGAGAAGTCGCTCTTTTTCTGTTGAAACGTTGATTTGCAGTACTCCTAAATTTTTTTCACTCTTTGTGGTGCATTTTATTTTATTGCAGAGTCAGTTTTGAAGTCCGTTTTTGTTTATTTTTTTTTTAATTACAGTAGGAACTTTATTCTTGCCAGCAGGGAAAGTCGGTTTCGGTTCAAGTTGTTGCGAATACCGAACTTTTGTTTAATATGATACATATTTTCGTCGAATATCACGTACAAGTTAACTTTAGACTGACTGAATTCAATTCATACAGTCCCCAGTTTCACTGTTTTGATGGTACTTTCTCGAACTCTAATCAAAAAATCTGCGCCAGAGAAACGCATGTGAAAAAAAGTATAGCATGTGCTGAGGCCAAATTTTTTGAATGTCGCAATCATCGACTTGTACAAGTAGCAAGTATTTGTAGGAATCTGTTTTCTACTGTAGTTGTTCGTGAATTGTTTGGTTAATTTAAAAAGACGGCTGTTAAAAAAATTTTATCTACGTTTCTGTGGATGGGTGCCGAAGGCTCATTCCCCGATCAGGCCCATCGAAAGGGAAAGGGGAAGGGGTGAACCCCCGGGCTTTTTAAGGGGTCTGAAATACCATAACCATAACTTTTTATTATTTTTTACAATATAAGTGCTCCTTCGTTATATGCGTTTATTAGAAACATATGCCGCTTCTTGCTGATTGTTTCTTACCCTATATATTAAAAAAAAAGAGCTAATACTTTTGAATTAATACAATTTATGTGTAGGGGCCCGTGATTTTTCAGTCCGGGTCCCGAGTATTCTCTCGACGGCCCTGCCCCCGATAAGTCTATTCTCAATGGTATCAGTTCAAGTTTGTAATAGGGCGGTGGGAAACGAAACGTCCCAACGAAAGTTCTCAAACATTCTAGCCGTAACTGGATGGCTTTCAAGGGGCTGTTTTACTGGATACATTTTTTTTAATAGCAATTTGCTGGTAGGATAAACAAAAGAATTTCTTTTGGGAATTGAAAGATAAAACGATAATACAAGACGATTTCATTTTCTAAAAAGTTAAGAAGCATTTTATTTTCAAGTTTTTTGAGCAATAAGTTACCTGACAACATTCAATACATTTTTTTTTTGTAAGTACTAAGTACTGAAGCTTAACTGACAATTAGAGATCTGCATTAGTGACAAACAGTACGAGTATATGATAAAAAAATAACGACGTAACCGTGATCTTGGGTTGCCGGTTCTACGTTAATAGACCAACCGAGAAAAATCCGGCCAAAGAGCACACACCCAAATGGTTTGGCCACAACTTAGCCTTTCAAAAGGCAACCCATTTCGCACTCGGTTATAATTGCTTAGCCGAATAATATGACTTATACATTTGAGCAGCGGTCCCTAGAGGGCATCACGTTTTATATACGAAACTTGAGTAAAACCAAAACTACCCAGTGAGAAAAGGTAATGTTTGGCTATGCATAAAGTAATTCATAGCCCTTATAGCCTATGCACTAAAAGATGCACGAATTTTGCTACGGCGATGTCATTATTTGTAAAAAAAAATGTGCTTTATTCCCAGTTTCCCACTTGGTATATGTATGAATGTACATACCCTGGAGAAAAAAATTATTAATTGATGAAAAATAACCAACTTTAAGTTAGCTTTTTTAAATACCTTACTTTTAATTAGCTATGACAAACTAACTTAAAGTGACCTCTAAAGTCATGCGGGAGTTTGTTTTCTTTAAACAAGTTTCTATTTAAATATTCTAATAGGAAAATTACTTTGAATGCACTTTTTTCTGCACTTTGCAGATCCTTTTTCGAATTCAATAGAAATAAAATGAAGATCGAAATAAACAAGTAAACAAATTTTTTAAAAAGATTTTTTTCTTATTGATATTTTATGCCCAAAAGTATTGACTATTTTGCGGCCATCGCCATTCAAATATAGGAGCTTCCGTCAAGGTAAATATACAGATAATAAGTGGGCTTTAGAGGCTTCCTAGTGAATTCCAAGTTAGCGTATAGTTAGACACATTTCCTGCAGGGTACATACATATATATTTTTATACACAGACCTACTAAATGCATAGTGTGCACGTTTGGTTTTTTGTACTCGTATTTGTGTGTACTTGTTTTGCCAGTTGGATAACTGCCAGCAATAAAGCTGTAAAGTATTTTCATCAACCATCCATTCAATGCCTATCTTCTACAGCCTCGACGCCCCATCCTACAAATGGAGCTCCGGTGCGTGCTCTGGCGCAAAATATAATATATGTACATATGTACATATGTATGTAAGTATGTACATATATAAATATAAATAATTTGATGTTTGCATCTAGCTTTGTGCATGCCTGCAGTGCTTTGCGCTGCGCTGTTTGGCTGCATGGTCGTTAATACGGCGTTTCCACTATTACCTCATTTGTAGGTAATTCAGATCGAATTACCATGCGAATGACGAACGAATCGGTGCCTTCTCTAATATTTATCGGAAATATATCGAAGTTTTCACCGGCCTGGTCCCATTTGCTGGCAATTTTTCTGGTTATAGAATAATATTAATAAAATATTCTCTATATAAATTAAAATTGTTGATGGTAACTTAAATTTTAGCTCTATCTTCCATATTTGCAGTACACAAAAATAATAATAAATAGCGAAGAACAAGAACAAGAACTAGAGCTGACAAACGAATTACTAATGCGTGTCGTGGAAGCAGGGT
Organism: Rhagoletis zephyria; assembly: GCF_001687245.7. Classification (NCBI taxonomy): domain Eukaryota; kingdom Metazoa; phylum Arthropoda; class Insecta; order Diptera; family Tephritidae; genus Rhagoletis; species Rhagoletis zephyria. The sequence continues at coordinate 287,414 of NW_016157123.1, read as the reverse complement.
GATTCACGAATTACTTAGCGAATTACTTACACTCAAAAAAAAACTTCTCTCAATTGAAGAAAAACAGCAATCAAAATGAAGAAAAATGGGAACGAAATAGCACGAAAGAAGTTTTATCCTCTTTTCATGCCCAACATTTCTTCAAAATGATAGATTACATCCACGGTTCCATATTTTCGTGTACGTTTTTACACATTCCAAAGAAAAATTACACATTCGGGAGAAATTTTTACTCATTCGGAAGAATTTTCGACCTTAAAGTAAGGAAAGTTTTTCTTTGTTTTTTTTTTTGGTTCAGTGTAGAGAGCGAATTACGAATCGTGGAAACATCGTATAAGCTGCTGTGGGCTTGGGTTGGCGTGTTTGTTGAGTTGTCTGTCACTTGGCAGTTGCTCGGTTATTTGTTCGAGTGGATTGACAAACATTGCGACGAGAATTGCCTGGAGTTCTCTGTAGCGGGGCGCTGCATTGCATTACAATGCTGCCACTGGCGGAGTTGTTGTGGTTGTTGCTGCTACTTTTTTTGTCAGCAATTCGTGCATAAATATGGCGCTGTGCACGAATAATGCCTTCATACATATGTACAAATTAAATATACATATGTATGTACATATACAAAGGTATGTTTACGTGCATTATTTGCTCATGCTTTGCTTTTCAGATCTTTTAGTCATTTTTTATATACCTATTATATTTTTTTGTGTGCTGCTATTGGTGTTATTGTTGTCGCAATGCTGTTGTTGTCAATGTTGCCTGTTCTCATTAGTCGTGTTGGCGTTGCTGTCAGTTGTAATAAGAATTTGCATACTGATTTTCAAGTGCATAAGGGAAACATACCTACAAACTACAGAAATCACTGTGAAAGGCCCTGAGTAATAGATGTATGTATATTTTTTGGAAATGGATTTTTTTTTTAGTAAATACACATTTCCCACTTGTCCTTATAGAGATGAAAGCAAAATATTTACAGATCTCCAGGTGTGAGCGTGGAAAGCGAAGGACGCACTGCGGTTGCTGCAGGGTAAAGATCCGAACATACCCACACGGAATTGGAGACAGTTCAATTCAATGAAGAGGTGGACGATCAGCGTCTATGAGTCCTCTTATCTTATCACAACCGAAGCAGAGGAATTGGAGAAGGACCTAGGCCTTTATAGCTTGGCTAGCCTGAGTGTTGTGGAGAAGTCCAGCGATTGTGGTTGCGCAATGGGGGTGGATGGTGGTCAAGCAGCGACCAAATGTTGAAGATCCACGAAGTAAACCTCTAACAAGGCCAGGTGACACGGGTTGATCTCCTCATTACACTGGAGGAGGTGTCGCTCGGCGGCGTGCTAGTCCTCTCGTCGGGAGGAAAGGGCTCTGAACTGAAGGAGCGGAATAGTGTGAGCGGCTATCTTAGTAAGGATGAACTTATACTCATACAATTTTTCTATTTACATCACTGAAGACTTGGCGCACAAAATGGACGCACCATCCAAAGGTTGTGGGAGGTTGGTGGATTAGGAGAAGTGTAGAGGACGGGACGTCTTCAAAGGCATGGAGGCGAATGGACACCATTGCCTTTGGGGGGTGATCCTCTACTTTGTTTTTTTCTTCACAGCAACTTAAGCGTAGCTAATATCGGCAAAGTTCTCAAATACATGGGGCCAACGTCGAACAGCGGTCTTGATTTAACTTTTTGTTTTGAGTCTAACGTAGAGCTGACTGGAGGGATGATTCTTGGCAAGCCCTCCTTACCAGATCATGCTTTTATGAACTTTACTATCTCTGTAAAAAAATCTCTGAGGCGAGCCCCTTTTCAGCAGTTGGTTGAGCGCATGCTGAGTTCACCTTGATCGCTAGGAGACGTACTGGAAGGAATGAACGATCGTCTGTCCAAAACAGGGGTTCTTAAACTTTAAGGATGATGGAACCCTTACTTAACACCATTCATTTTATGGGACCCCACATTAAATTACTAAAAATCAAAGGCAGTGCAATTTATATATGAATAAAAACTTTTACTAGAAATAGTATACATACTTTGAATTTTAATGTAAAGAATGAAATTGTCTCACTGTTATTAATTAGGTATTGTGTAAAATAGTAGTTCGATATAATGTCTGAAAGCTGTATGCACATTTCTGGCGTAGCATCTAATTTCGACCTGAATTTGTTTTTTGTATAAGTGTAAACTGAAAACCCTGTTAACAGAGTACGTTGTGAGAGAAGGAAGCAAATTTAAGAGGGCATTTTTAGTGACATCATGATATTTACTCTTAACACTAACCTAAAACTCTTTCAGAGACACAGATTCAAAGGTGTGTTTCAATGTCGAAGTACTCTGAAGATCTATGAATGCTTCGTAAATGGATTTTGTACCAAACCGATATTACTACGACCATTCGAAAAATAATCTGACTAAGATTTCTGGAGATTTACCAAGTGCCCAGTTATGACATTTCGCATTTCATTTGGCAATTCGTCGCGTTCCTTGTAGAAAGTTGTATATAACCCTCTGGCTACAGCGGCCAACGACACATACCAGTGAGAAAAAAAACAAGCTGTCAAGCGCAAGCTCAACACTCTTATGTAGGCATGGCACTCATGGCATGGCAATCATACTAACTACGAGTACATATCGTCACATGAAATGCAAAAAGACGTAACAATATCGCAACTGAAATTGAAAAAGTCGTGGCTAATATTTTCATTTTTTTTCATAAAATTATGTGGGAGTTGTAATTCGATGAAGTCCATCATATAAATCAAAAAGTGAATTTTGAATTTTTTATTAGTTATGACTTGCATTTCAGCGATGATGTTTGGTACGTCTTTTTAAATTTCAGGTGACGATATGTATACTTGAAAATAGATAATTGCGTCTCAGTCAAGCTGTTTATAGAAATTTTCTTTCTGTGCGGAACTCAAACCGATCGCCGTGCTTATTCATACCAAAATTAATTTCGCGGAACCCCTGTGACTTTTCTACGGAACCCTTGGGTTCCGCGGAACCCACTCTGGTTTAAAACACTGAATGACAACGACAAGTTTAGACATACTGCAGCGAATTAAAATACAACGGTTTAGCCATGTCGTTCGTATGGGCACCGACACTCCAGCTTTGAAAGTATTCAACTCGGAACCCGCTGGTGGGAGCCGAGAAAGAGGGAGGCCCCCACTGCGGTGGAAAGACCAAGTTGGCTTCACTTGGCATTTCCAATTGGCGTCAACTGAAGCAGATTAGAAACGACTGCCGTGCTTTGTTGAACTCGGCCAAAGAACAAGATCTATTACGACTCCAAAATTCTCTCCAAGTAAGCATTCAAACTTGATGTACGTTCCATGTATCTACTTTAGACTGCATCACTCCCCATACAAACAAAAATCTTTACGTTTTTTCCCTTGGAATTATAAAATCCATTATATTTTAAGACTTGCGCCAAAATATTTCGGAAAAATATTAAGATTTATGTGACCGATTTGAAAATACCTCCAAAAATTTAGTTTTTTCATTAATAAAAATTGTTTTTTTAAGTATTTTTTGAAAAAAAAAATCACCTCAGATGACAAAACAGTTTAAGCTCAAAAAATTTTTATAAAAATATTTAAAAAAATTTCAACAGGATCATAATATGGAGATTTTTGATACTGTTTTTGAACTTTTTTTAAAGATTGGTTTGAGGAAAATCTTTTAATATTCCTATGCATCTGAGGTGACTTTTTTTCAAAAACTACTTTAAAAATCTATTTTCATTCATAAAAAACTAAATTTTTGGAGTTATTTTTAAATCAGTCCAGCTCACGTAAATCTTAGTATTTTTCTGAAATATTTTAGTGGAAGTCTCAAAAAATAGATAATAAATTTTGTAATCCCGGCGAAAAAACCGCAGCTTTTTTTTGTGATGCAGTCTAATGTACTTATGTAAGTATATTTTTTTTTTTGTACTTGCTGCTAAAAATTGTTTACACATAGTTTTTGGTTAGGTGAGAAGTATGAAAAGTATATCTAATCCAACACTAAGCATAAAAATTACAAATAAATCGTATTGTACAAAGTGAAAATCTCGTTTTAGAAAATATCATACTTCGAGTATGTATGTATGTACATACTTATGTATATAGATATTCCTAAATATATAACCACAATTACGTTTAACTTTCGTAATTCAAGAAAGTTTGCAAATAATTATTGGCAAGCTTACAGGAATAATGTGTTGCATAACAAGTTTGGCAGGTAGTTTTGATTCCCTTCGCAAAGAAAAACTTTTGCGAAAGTTATTTGTAGCCATTGACGTCCGTTGGCTACCCAAGTTGGTCACGAATTAAATGTGGAATATGTACCACTTGTATGCGTTGTTTTAGCGCACGTTTGCACTATTTTCACATAGTTTAAGACAAAGTTTTATAACTTGTAACTCCCAAGAGTCATACTACGCACTAAGGCTACATTACAGTGCTAAATACTGCTTTAATTTTAATGTGGCTACTTTCTTAAATAAAAAAATTTCGTGATTTAGTTGAATTTTTTAAGTTTAATTTTTAGTAATTCGTTCTGACAGTGCTTCAATCCCTCGAGGATAGTGTACTGAATATATATGCATACATATGTTTACGGCAATTTTCTGCCAAAGGAAATAAGCCTCTATTTTATCTTACAGTCAGGTAGTCCGGAAAGCGGACAAAGCTCTTTTAAGCTTTCTATATATTTTGTATAGGCGCGCGCAGAGTAACAGCTCTCTCTGCCCATCGCTGCTTTAAAGCTCAGTTAGTCAACGACGTAGCGTAAACGTAGGTTGACGTACGTAGTAGCATATCAAATTTACTGTTGATAGAGAGAGAGAGAAGCAACGGCAACGTCACCGCCATGCGGTGGTGAGTTTTCGTTAACACGCGAATCCCATAAGATAGATCGTGTCTGCGTCAACCTACGTCTACGCTACGTCGTTGACTGTTTGCTCTTTTAGACTCATACACGCACGATTCAAGTGGCCCAGCTTTATTCAACACACATGGTTGCCAAGGCACCAGGAAAGGTACGACCACCCACACCATTTTAGGAAAGGTATAACAATTGGACACCTTTAAATACTAAATAAAATATCGCAAAACCCAAACAGTCCATGAAAAGGGTTCAGGCCCAAGGCCATGAGTATGTTACCATCCTCGGGGCGGTGTGCTTTCTGCCCTGCTTAGGTGCTTCGCTATTGACTACCTTATTGTCAACTTAAACGGCCCGAATTGATTATATTTCCGCACAGTCGTAGATAACCTTTGAAGGGAAGGCCAATCATCTCTTCTTAATAGCGCTTTTACAGCAGTATAGAGAGCAACTGATAGCCCGCTCATCAATATTTTCATTTTAGGATAGTTTCCTGTTCAAGGTCACGCCCAAACAGTAATACAAATTTGTTATAATGATAATTCCAATTAAAAACGTGCTGTATAAAAAAAAAATTATCAATTTTGAATTAGCGTTAAACGAATTATTCCTTTATACGGGTTTTCCAACCGATGTGAGAAATAAACAAGTAATTTTTAAGCAAAAAACAAAACCGACTTCAATTCTCATATATCCGTTCATTGGATCATGAAATATATATATATATATCTAAACAGATTAGTATGGGACCACCTCTGAGATACTACTTTTCCGATGCAAAAACAATTATCGAAATCGGGTGACGTGGTCCAAAGTTATACATAAAAACAAAATATTCCGACGAACTGATAACCTCCTCCTTTTTTGGAAGTCGGTTAAAAACCGATTTGAAAAAAAATTCTAGTCAATACACTTTTCAATTTGAGCACGTATTTAAATTTTGCTTATGCCAAGTACCAAAAATAACTGTTATCTTGAATTTACAAACTGAAAACGTTGCCCGAACCAGTGACGCCAGATTGTGGGTAATTTGCCTATTTGAGTGATATTTTGCTGCCAAAATTATTAAAAGGGAGAAAAACGGGGATTTTTATTTAACACACTTATTGACCCATAATTGATCAAAATTCAAGAATAGGCGACACTCTTACGAAATTAAATGTTCTGAAGTTGTGATGTGGATTAAAGTTATGTATAAGTATTAAAAATTATAAGGATAATTTTGAAATTTATCTCACTTTAACCTAGCGCTGCAAACCGGTTTTGAACCGAACCGGTTTTTGAACCGAACCGTTGCTTTTTTCGGGCTTCGAACCGAACCACGAACCGAACCGTTTTTATTTGGACATGCCAAAACCGAACCGAAAACCACCCCAGAAAATGGTTCGGTTCGTAAAGTAGACCTGCAAAATTTCTTTTCTTTGATGGCACCTACGTGAGTTGTGTTTTCGCCCCTATAAAGAATGATTGAAATGTTTTTATATGGAACAACATACTTGACAACGCCAGCAAAAAAAAATCCAAAAATCAATAAGAATTTTAAAATAACTCAAACTTGCACTTAACACATTACACTAAAATTGAATGAGCTATATTAAACTGCATACTTCGATTTTTTTTAGTTCTGATTAAAAAATTTTATACTTTGAGGCAATTTTGTTGAAATTTGTAGATTTCTACCAATAGTCGTACAAAGTTTTAAATTTAGATTTATATGGCTGTCGTTATATAACTTACTATACTTTTATAAAAAAAGTAATGAACATTAAACCAACGAAAGAAAATAAGTCAAATGTCGCACTCCTATTATTTTGACCTTAGGTATACTTGTGCATAAGTTAAGACCTAGTTTAAGTTCCAACCTACTGAAAATGAGGGTTTTAACATCAGGCCAACATTTTGAGTGTCAATTCAAAATTCTGAGTATGCTGTTTTTGTGTACTCGACTAGGCTCACGACTTGTCCAAACCTTAAAAGAGTTTATGAACATTTTTCTAATTTCCCTTTGTTAATATGCATTTTCTTCCATACAACAAAAATATTCACACATAAGTTGTGTGGAAGAATATACGTGAAGAATTGCCAAAAACCAACCTAAAGCTTAAAAATTTAGATTCAACTTTCCAGAATTTTCATATGAAACTTGAATTTATATGTTTAAAAACAAAAATAAGTATTAAATAAACAAAAGAAAAATAGCCAAAACTTGCTAAAATGTCGCGCCCCATTTATTTTTCCACTACTATACATGCAGATATTTGTATTTGATCTCAGTTACAAAGCCTCTAACTTATATATTATAGATTTGTAATATTTTTTTACAATATTTGCATCCTTTAGCATAAAAAAAATTGAACCATTTGAACCGAACCGAACCGCGGTTCAGGGAGGCTCATGAACCGGTTCTTGTACCGGTACAAGTTTTTTTCTAAGTGGTTCGAACCACTGAACCGAACCGCACTGATTTGTGGAGTGGTTTTCAGCCCTGCTTTAACCAATTCAAGCACTGAGTTAGAAAGAGGGAGGAAACGTTGGGTTATAACTCTTATCGGCGAAATAAAAAATATTTCTCAACTAATAACTGTTAGTCCCCTTTCAGACACGTCAAGTCTTGAAAGCAATTTTTTTCGCATTCTCTTTTGTGTTTTCTATTTGCTTCCACACGCGTCAACTTTAATTGAATTCAAGTCCTTGGTTCTTAAATGGGAAGCAACGAAAAGATCAAAAGAGACAAGAAAACTTGACGGTACGGAGGTATCTGTACTCTTCCCCTCTCTTCTCACCTCCTTCGCCTGCGAACGAGCAGACTTAAAAGCAAGACACGTCAAGTGTCTGAAAGGGGACTTAGGAGACAACGTTTTTCCGATAAAACTTATAACTGTTATGACCCTGGTTTATGCATCTGTTTTTAATCACACCGAACTGAGTCACAGCGCTTTATGTGCCTGTATAAACATTGTAATAAATAAGAAAACGTTTAATTAAATTAAGAAATTTTATTTCATTCTCCGCGAAAGGAATAAGCGGCGCTTCAAAAGTCGCAATGGCGGACAGAGCAAAGCTTCTCTGCCCACTTTCCCTCAAGGTAGAATTGGGCCGGGCGGAACTGCTAGAGAGGGGGAGGGGTGAATTTCTTCACGGATGGATCGAAACTGGAAGGCAGGGTTGATGGTGGGGTCTTCTGTCGAGAGCTTTCCATCAGTACTAAACTCGGGCTGCCGGACTTCTGCAGTGTATTCCAGGCGGAAGTGGCTGCCATCAAGGAGGCGGTGGATTCACAGCTCCCGAATGCTATGACGGTCAGGGAGATGAGTATTTATTCTGATAGCCAAGCGGTTAAGGAATGTCTGCTCTTTCTCTCGGTCGCGTCGGAATACCACTGTATTAAGGCTCTGTCATGCATACTTGGCATTGCTTGAGAGTTGTGACGTAAGGAATCTGTTAAATGAGCACAACTTGAAAACTGATCGCAAAAACATATAGACACAATACATATATGTACACGATGGCAAGAATGTAAATACGGAAAAGACATTTGAGCAAGTTTTGGCTACTTTTCCTTGTTCAAAAAATGTTTATTAATCTTTTATAAAAATACTAGCGGTACCCCGGTGTGCTTCTCTACACCAAATATTGAAAAATGAATGAAAAATCCTGGAATTTTTCTCTATGAAAATTTATCATTTGTTTTATTTCAAAATTTTTGGTTCTTTATTTTAAATCTTAATCCAATACATTTGGATACACAACATTTTTTGTTTTTCCATCTTGGGTATAAATAAATAAACAATTTGGAATGCCAACTCTTGAACAGAGTTGAACAAGAGATATACCAGATGAAAATTTTTGTTAGTATGGGTGGTGCCACGCCCCCTTTTCCGAATTTGGGGGAAACTTAACACAAACCATCTGCATAATAGCCCGACTATGCCGCATAAATTTGGTGGAAATCTTGCACTTATTTTTTATATATAAGATGGGAGGTGCCACGCCCTCTTTTCCAATACCGCCCATTTTTCTCCATGAGTAGGGAATTATTTGATATACCTCTATACCAATTTCCAGGAATCTACCACAAATATTTCAAGAGATATACAACATAAAAATTTTAGTTAGTATGGGAGGTGCCACAACCCCTTTTACGAATTCAGGCAAACTTCACATAAACCATCTGCATGATAGCCTGAATATGCCGTATAAATTTGGCTGAATTCGGTGGAGCCGTTCTCAAGTTATAAGCTCACACCAAAACGCGTACTTATTTTTATACATAAGATACATATGCCTCGCCCCCTTTTCCAAATTTGGGAAAACTCCACATAAAATATCTCCATGATAGCCCGAATACGCTATATAAATTTGGTTAAATTCGGTGAAGCCGTTCTCAAGTTATAAGCTCACACCAAAACGCGTACTTATTTTTATACATAAGATACATATGCCTCGCCCCCTTTTCCAAATTTGGGAAAACTCCACATAAAATATCTCCATGATAGCCCGAATACGCTATATAAATTTGGTTAAATTCGGTGAAGCCGTTCTCAAGTTATAAGCTAACTCACTAATTTTTATATATAAAATAGAGGCGCCACGCCCCCTTTTCCGAAATCAAGCAAACTTCACATAAACCATCTGCATGATAGCTCGAATATGCTGAATAAATTTGGTTGAATTCGGTGAAGCCGTTCTCAAGTTATAAGCTAACTCACTAATTTTTATATATAAAATAGAGGCGCCACGCCCCCTTTTCCGAAATCAAGCAAACTTCACATAAACCATCTGCATGATAGCTCGAATATGCTGAATAAATTTGGTTGAATTCGGTGAAGCCGTTCTCAAGTTATATGGTCACACCAAAAACGCTCACTTATTTTTATATTTTAGTTAGTATGGGTGGTGCCACGCCCCCTTTTCCGAATTCAGACAAACTTCGCGTAAACCTTCTGCATGATAAATCGAATGTGCCACATAAATTTGGTTGAATTCGGTGAAGTCGTTCTCAAGTTATGAGGTCACACCAAAAACGTGCACTTATTTTTATATATAAGATAACCGACTATCTAAAAAAAAATTTAAATCAAAATTTCAAAGTTTGTTGAATATTTATAAAAATCCGACGAACGAGTGTTAAGAAATTTTTAAATTGAACATTTAGAGTTTTTTTAGGGTGTCAGAAGAGGGGATATTTTCAATCATGGTTGCCATCTGTTTATTAACGTCAAAACATCTGCACTGTTATTTCGAATTTACAAAATGAAATGTCGTAAAACATTTCAAACGCAATGTATCAAATCCTTATCGTCATCATTTATCATTGATTTCTTATAATCAATTCAATTTGTCTACAAACAACACAATTTTGCATGAAAATCTCTTGAATCCCCTGTTAGTTTCGTCTGTAAATATGTAGATATGTATGAAATTCTTTTCCCTTTCCAATGAAATTCTTACACGCAACAACCAACTGGCTACGCAAAGGCAACCAACTGTGCGCATTCATATGCTATTACAAAAACAGTCATACTATACATAAATACATACATACATACAAACATAAGCCCGTGTATGCTTATTAAAATGGAACATGAAAGGATTCCAGTGAAATGCGTAAATTTGCATTTATGTAAATGAACAAGCCAAATATACACATTGCAAACATTGTTGCGTATGTTTGTATGTACATATGTATGCATGTTAGAATGGATGATGGTATCCAACGAGCGAAGGGTTTATGTGTACTTTATGTATTTGTGTGAGTTAAGTGAAATGTAAAACCAAATTGCTACAACACCACCCAACATTTAATCATCGAACTGCTTTGTCATTTTTATTTGCTGCGAAGGAACAACCCCTCTGTGTGAGAAGTGCGAAGTAAAAGGAATCTTCTTGCATACATATGTATGTATAAAGGGTGTCCCAGAAGTAACCTGCCAAACTTGAGGTGAAGGCAGGTGGGGTGGTGAGCTCTCTGATAAACAAAACATTTTCAGGTAAAAGTGTCCCCGTTTTTGAAAAATTAAAATTTTTTTGAATTAAAGAAAAATCGTGCCTTTTCATGTATTTTCTTTAACTGCATCTACAAAAAAGGCTATACTTAGTAAATTTTTTACGTAAAATACTTCCAGATAGTCATACAATTAGGACTATATTGCGATGTTTAACTTTTTGATATTTTCTTCCCCAACTTTGACTACTTATCTCTGGTGAAAAAAAATGTTCTGAGCTATAACTTTACATTACATTAAAAAATTACTCATTTAATAAAGATTTTAGAAAGGTGCCACTCTTACTGTTTCGAATAGAAAAAGAACAGTTATAGCCGCTTTTGTGGGCAAAGGACTGAGACACGCTAGAATGTATTTAATAGATTTAAATTGAATTTGCTGTTGTTACCGTCAAATGACATGCTAAATAGTACAAAGGTACATAATTACTTGCTTCTGACATTAATTTATGTTACTTACCGGGATTCGGACTAGAGTCAATAACAAGGGCTATATCTATCAATATTTTGTGTGAAGGATGGGTTCACGTGAAATAAGATATACATGAGTTGTTTGAAGAAAAATTTATTCATTTATTGATAAAATATGCTCAAATTGGCGACCTTCTACTCTAATACAAGCTCGGCACCTTTTAAGAAAAGACGCGTTAAGAGATCTTAAACCCAATTGGGCTATCTCAGCAGCAGCTCCATTTATTTGTTCCCGCAAATGCTCTTCGTTTTGAATTGTTTTTGAATAAATTTTGTCCTTAAGACAGCCCCAGTAGAAAAAATCTAATGGATTCAGGTCTGGCGATCGAGCAGGCTACGTGATTGGCCCGTATCGTCCAATCCATCGGCGAGGATAAGTTTCGCCTAAATGAGCTCTTACTTCACGCCCGTAGTGAGCACGAACGATCTTATCTCATTTCGTGAGGACTGTCTATCTGCCAACTGTGAAGGTTATGTAAATTAAAATAACCGTCACGTTTGCATGATGATTCATCGCCCCAAATTATTTTATTAAAAAAGTTGGGGTCTGAATCATGCATTCGCAACATTTCACTGCAAAATCTAACCCTCGACAGGTAATCTCTCTCTTGTAAAGCCTGAACACGTTAAATGTGGTAAGGATGATATTTTAAAGCCTTGTGAACTGTAGTCCCTGAAGTCGATGGACCTAGTTCCACTTCCTCTAACACAACTTTAAAATCAACCGTTGCAGGACGTCCTGTCTCGCCGGCCCGCCTTCCAGGTATGCGACCTTAAAAAAGTTAAAAATGATAGTTAAAAGAAGAATGGCTTCAAACAAGAAAGGTGTAAAAATCACTTACCTTCATATATTTCTCTATGGGTCCGGGCGAATACTTCACGGCCCAGATGCCGACGATTGGGGTATCGCTCTGCATAGAGTCTTTGAGCAGCTCTGGCATTACAGCAAGCTTCACCGTAAATTAGGTGAATATCCGCATATTCATGCGACGTATACTGCGTGTTCTCTGTCATAGTATTAATAACACAATGTTCGAAGGGTCCAATTTCATAAAATCCTTTTTCACTAATTCCGGTAAGTAACATAAAATAATGTCAGGAGCAGGTAATAATGTACCTTTGTACTATTTAGCATGTCATTGGTCGGTAACAAGAGCAACTTAAATTTAAATCTATTAAATACATTCTAGCGTGTCTCAGTCCTTTGCCCACAAAAGCGGCTATAACTGTTCTTTTTCTATTCGAAACAGTAAGAGTGGCACCTTTCTAAAATCTTTATTAAATGAGGAATTTTTTAATGTAATGTAAAGAAATTAGTCAGTACATTTTTTTTCACCAGAGATAGTCAAAGTTGGGGAAGAAAATATCAAAAAGTTAAAAATCGCAATATAGTCATAATTTTATGATGGTTCCTTAATATATTTTAACTACATTGCTTTTGAATATGGAGAAGCAACTATCTGGAAGTATTTTGCATAAAAAATTTACTAAGTATAGCCTTGTTTGTAGATGCAGTTAAAGAAAATACATGAAAAGGCACGATTTTTTTTTAAATTCGAAATAATGTAAATATTTCAAAAACGGTGACACTTTTACTTGAAAAATTTTTGTTTATCAGGGAGCTCACCACCCCACCTGCCTTCTCCTCAAGTCTGGCAGGTTACTTCTGGGACACCCTGTATATGCACTTACATACATACATTAGGATGGTCCGAAAATGCATGCGAAAAAGTAAGTCGGAATTTTAATGCTTTCGCCTCCTAGGATTGTTCTATATCGAAAAAAATTTTCCCCCTGTTTTTTTTTTGTTTTCTTAAATTACAAAAATTGTTAGAGGTCGCTCAAAGCGCCCAAAGTTTTCCATGTATTTCATATGGGGAAAAAGATCAACTGGACATATTCATAGTCAATGGAATATTTGTCAAAAAAGTTGCAACTAACTATAGAGTCGACTTGATTTCGACTATGAATATGACCCAATATTTTTTGATCCGAAAACTTCGTTTCTCTTAAGGAGACTTTCAATAACAATACCCAATTGTTTATTTAAATATTTTATAAATTTGTAAACTGTCAAAAAATGCAACAGGGGACCCATTTAAGGTTTTTAGGGGTCCTATAAAAAAATATTTGGTAATATAAAATGGTTAAATAAACAGTTTGTTATTGTTATTGGAAGTTTTCGACCGAAAAATATTAATTTTCAAGAATTCCATACCATTTGTACGAAAACTTGTTTTTTCTCTTTGCTTCGCTTTGAGCGACCTCTTAATATTTTTTGATCTCAAAATAAAACAGGGGTATAATTTTTTCAGTACAGAACAATACTACGGGGTGAGCGCCTTAAGCTGAAATTAGTCAAGAACGCAGATCGTATACTTAAACGCAGTCTGTATACGCAGAATTTTGTCGATTACTGGAGCCCTCAGTGTTGCTTACTAGAGTGTTGCCGCTCATCAATGCCTTTTCATAAACTTACCTGTTCAACTACAATTTTTCGTGCTATAATAGATCGTAGCTAAATATAAACTTCTTAGTTTGAATACGAAATTATAACTTTTTACCATCTGCAAAACTGACGAAGTGGAAGAAATCAGCAGACACGGAAAAATCTAAATTCTGCAGATTTCTGCGCTACGGACTATAACTACAGAAAAATTCTGCGGTGTTGAGTTTTCATTTACATGGCGCTCTGGTTAGACAGATCGTGTCAGCTGACTCGGGTTTATGTACCGGAAGGTTTACGTTCTTGACTAATTTCAGCTTTAAAATTCAGATATTACTTTTATTTGGACCACCCTAATGGCATACGTCTACCCGTAATCACGGTAATTGCTAACGCGGAGTCGCCTGCCGCTGGCGTGACGACAATGAGAAATGATGCAGCAATTCATTTGGCGGTGCCCAAATTGGATGGTAGAGTGCGTGTAATGGAAGAGAGAACCGAAATGCACTCGTTGCATGACACATCAAAGTAACGAGTGTGACGTAGTGAAGAGTAAAAACGAAGCGTGAATTAATAGAAACCACATACTACATAACCACATGCGCATTTGTATTCAAACTGCCATAGAATCATAAATAAATATGCATCTATATATCAGGGTACACCCTATATGGTGAACACTTCCGTTGAGCAGGAACGAGTACCCATGGCATTAACAACACACAAAAACAAAATTAAAAACCAATAACTTATTTACTAAAAAATTGTTTATTACAGCTTCAAATTATTGTGACCGATAGAGGTAAACATGTTGTACAGAAAACAAATAAACAGAAGTTCACAAAAGTTGATATAAAACTATTCGTCGATTTAAATTGTTAACTTTTTACTGAGCATGTTTATTTTACGAGGAGGAAGTATCGAAAGCCTAACCCCGTCAGTGTGAGACTTTAACCCAAACTAAACTTCCTACCGTCATGTACCGTTCCCCTCCCGGTACCACCGTCAAGGATTTCGTCGGGATTATAACACTGTGTGACTTGATAAAGTTATAGATCTATTCTCTTCTTCTTCTTCTTATTTGGCTCTTCAACCGCCAAAGCGATTTCGGCCAACTGACGCCAATTGGAAATGCCAAGTGAAGCCAGGATACTTTCAGAGGTGGGGCGTCGGTGTCCATTCGAACGACATGGTCAAGCCAGTTGAGCCGCTGTATTTTAATTCGCCATATACCAGCACGGGCATGATGAGTGACTTATAGTGTGGTTTTCGTACGTCGAGTTATCGGTTTTGTTATCGATTTTGTTATCGATTATTTATCGAGTTTGTTATCGATATTTTCATAGATTTTTTTATTGATATTTTTATCGATTGGTTTATCGATATTTTATATCGATTTTGTTATCGATATTTTTTTAGGTTTAGTCGTCGATTTTTTTTATCGATTTTGTCACCGATGGTTTTATCTGTTTTGTTATCGATATTTTTATCAATTTTGTTATCGAAATTTTTATCGATATTGTTACTGATTTTGTTATCGATATTCTCGATTTTTTTATCGATTTTAAAAAAATCGATTTTAAATTTTTTTCCGTCTGGTTATCGATTTTGCTATCAATTTTTTGATAGATTTTTTATTGATTTTGTTATCGATATTTTTATCGATTTTGCTTTCGATATTATTACCGATCTTGCTATCGATTTTGTTATCGATAATTTTATCGATTTTGTTGTCGATATTTATATCGATTTTGTCATCGATATTGTTATCGGTTTTATTATCGATATTTTTATCGATTTTGCTATCGATATTGTTATCGCTTTTGTTACCGGTTTTATTATCGATATTTTTATCGATTTTGCTACCGATATTGTTATCGATATTTATATCGATTTTGTTATCGATTTGTTATCGATGTTGCTATTGATTTTGCTATCGATTTTGTTATCGATATTTTTTTATCGGTTTTGTTATTGATATTTTGATTTAGGTTACAGTCGATTTTGTTATCGAAAAACACCTTAAGCAAAGGAAGATGTACATATGCACATATGCATATACTGTTGACAACTGTCGTTGCTTGCGCTGATCTGCTCTTTTGCCAGAGTGCCAGGCCACTTGCTCAATTTGGTGAATACCACTATTGAATGCTAAACGCCATCTGTTAACTCACAGATGTCACTGGAAATATTTGTTGACTGATGGCACACAAATGTGTCTGTATGTATTATTGGAAGTTAACTTGTAAATTTTTTAGATTTTTTCGTCTGAATATGATTTCGTTCTGTACTTTATTGATACTTTTTCGTAATTAAGAAAGATCAAAATTTATATTTTGCGTTTAACAGCATTCG